>NC_045176.1:5807150-5849650 GCF_900700415.2 Clupea harengus
TGCTCTCTGTGTATTGGTTTGAGGCTAATACTGTTAGTAGTTTTTTTTAGGTAGTTCTTTGTTCCTGTGTGGTCATTATCATAATGCAACATTTGGTAGTTTCTCAGATTACTTCTGGGGTTTATTTGCAAGTGTGCCTTTCGTTGTTTTAAATTCTATTTCTTTTGATGATCGAGATCAGTTTTGAAGTTAAACTGTCTTTGTGCAGCTATAGTCAAGGGCAGTCATGTTTCATTCATTTTCACTACAACACTTACAAACGATAATCATGCTGGTGAAACCATCTGATGCTGATGAAACCACCCCCCGAGGCTAACAGTTTGTTTTCCTGAAGCATTCTATCCAGATGATGAACTTTGGAAAACAAATCCAAGGGTTACATTGTATTATGTTACTTTAACTTCTAAGAGGCTTCATTATAGCAAACTCGTAAGGCTGTACATATTCATTTACATATTTTTGGCATTTGCCTTTCGTTGTGTGTTGGATGTGGATATATCCTTCTCTGACAAGCCCTTGCAGAAATGTCTCTTTTTAAAACTGGTTTCATACTAGATGTGCCTCAGACTGCCCTAGTACTGTCCATACTGTTTGGAGCAACAAATGCTTTAAAATCCCTGAAAGCCTCTAATGTGTAAGTGTTAGGTGAACATTCACTCAAGTTACCTCAGGACTCAGGAGTTGCATATAAGTATATTTTTTCAACAACAACAAGCTCGTTGGGCTCACCCACGTCCTGGCAGACAAGAGAGAGGCACGGGCTCACTCCCAGACTGAGGCAGACAAGAGAGAAGCAAAATGAAACACATCACACAAGGTTTATTTAGAAAGAAGTTAGCGTTCTCTGACGCCAAAACACTTTGTCAGCAGGGATAACCACGTGGTGAGTCTCTGACGTCCAAGGTCATCTTAGACGTTCTTTTTGCAATGTAATGCATCAGCAAGGCAGAAAATAAGGACTACTAGTTCTTCTTTTCAGCCCTTGCTTACACACACACACAGAAGGTACACTTTTAAGCACATACACAGAGTTAGAAACGTCAGCATTTAAGAACAGAGACAGAAATGTCATGTTTCAGCTTACAAAGGCAAACGATTAACACACATACATACTTGATTAAAGTCAGACGTTCACATTTCCTTACCAGTAAGTATGCACCTCCCACCTGCAGGTGGCAGCAGAGGGCATCCAGTCCACCCCACTTAACCTGGCAGTTAGCTGGCGGGGTGATGCCACCAGCACCGACCTCAGGATAGACTACAAGTACAACATGGAGGCTATGCCTGTTCCTGTGCCCCTTACGAACATCCACTTCATGGTGCCTGTGGACGGTGGCGTTGCCAAACTCCAAGCCATGCTTCCACCTGCTACTTGGTAAAGCCTCTCTACCTATGACTATTTATAAGGCTGTACAATCAATATTATTGTTTCCTATTGACGAAAGCAAAGGAAAATGTAACAGTTCTACATGGACCCTTTCGTCACAAGACACCCCGTTGCTACGTAATAGTTCTCTGAAATTACTGCATAGACGAATATTGCTATAGAATTCTTATGTAGAGACAAGCCAAACAAGCATTAGGTCCAGCCCTTTTTTTATTACGTCAGCCTGTTAGAATCTTGGTATTGGATTGAGTAAGAATCTGCTGCAAACAAGGCTGGCATTGGCTGTCGAAGGATCAGCAAGCCACTAATGCTCTTTAAAATCCCTTCCAGAAGTTGACAAAAACACAATCTGTTTTCTGATTGAACTCTTGAGGTATGCCCCCACAAGGCAGACTGGTTTAGATGTTTTAAATGCAGTAAATGCGGGTAATTGTTCCCACCCCAAGATAGGTCAGATCTGCCTATCGTTGTCCCCAGAGACACATGGTAATACATATTTTACTTCATGAGACTAAGGTTGTATATTGAAAACAGTTGCCCAGTCTCTGGATGTTTTCTGGCATCTTTTGCTCTCCAAGTTTAAAATTATTATCTGAATGTCTGCACATTCAGCAAATATCTATACCATGTTCAAATTTTATTAGAAAGTTATTGTATAATTTTGTACAAAATACCTGATGGGCTTCAAAAATGTTCACAGGATTGTAATTCACTTGTTGTTTTACCCTTGAAGGAATCCAGAACAGCAGGAAATGCTTTGGAAGATTCCGGAACTTTCTCAGAAATCTGAAAATGGAGGTCAGTGATGTATCTATTAAGCTGTGGTGTTTAACTTGTTACACTGCGTGACAGAACATTTACTCAATTAGAGCTAAAATGATAGCTCCGAATGTTAACCTGTGTGTGTTGTGTTTTCATTAATCACTAACAAACCAATGTAAATAAAATAAATGTTCTGAGTCCATCTTTAATGCCAGTGAGACTTGTGCGAGCAGTGCAAAGTGCTGGAGTTTAGTGTTAGTATCTGCAGGAGCGCTGCTAATGGACTCCCTCCACGTCTCTCCCCCCAGGAGTGGGTGCTCTGCTGGGCCGCTTCGCACTGACGAAGGGCCCCAGTAAACCCTCCAGGCTGGTGGTGCAGTTCTCCAGTGAGGGAGCCACGCTCTCAGGTTCCAACTTCCAGCTAGCAGGAACCGGGTATCGGCTGTCCCTTGTCAAAAAAAGATTCTGTGCAGGTTTGTATTACGCTGTATTATAATGTCTCTATTAAAGGTGCAGTGTATGATTCTGCTGAAAGGTGGTTGATATTTGAGCTCAACAGCCAATCAAATTAGACGCCCTCCTTTCCATGTTCCGTGAAATAACGTTTTGATTGGCTGGAATAGTGTGTGGCTCAGTCCAAGCCACTCTGTTTGTTTCCCAGTTACAGAGCCAGGACTGTGTATGAACACCAGAGTTTTTTTTGAGCACACACGGAACGTACAGCTAGAGAACTACAAGGAGCAATTCGCTGAATTTGACCCAAAAAAAATGTGCAGACTGTACCTTAACAATAGCAACCATAACCACAACCAACTTGTTTATGATGTTTCATTTATACACATGCTCCACAAGTACATCTTGTTTATGATGTTTCATTTATACACATGCCCCACAAGTACATCTTGTTTATGATGTTTCATTTATACACATGCCCCACAAGTACATTTTGAAGCCAATTTTATTTCACAGAGAACAAAGCCAAGCATATGAAAGCTGTGGAAACAACATTCTGTTTGTCTTCACAGGGAAATATCTGGCTGATAATTAATGCTGCTGAAAATATTACCATATCTACAATGGCTTTAGACTGCTCTGCTCTGCTCTGCGGAAGGAGGGAGAGCCGTCTTTCATTCACGCCACGAACTGAGAAAGAAATGAGAAGAACATTTTTAACTGAAAAAGTCATTTGAGATCCTTTATCTTAACAAAGTAATGACTGATCTGTGTTTAGAGAATAATTTGTGTGTGTGTGTGTGTGTGTGTGTGTGTGTGTGTGTGTGTGTGTGTGTGTGTGTGTGTGTGAGAGAGAGAGAGAGTGAGTGAGAGAGAGACAGAGAGAGTTACGTGAACCTTGTATGCATACATTTATTACAAAAAAAAACGTGCAATACCACAACTCCACATCTGAGTTTATGCAAGTTGACACTACCTTATCCTTACTTTTTCATATTCTAATGAAGTTGTGTACATTCCTTCTCTCCGTCACTCCCCCACTCAAATCTGTTTGTAGGTCAAAGGTCAAATGTCCATTCAAATAGGGCAGTCCTTGTCACTGGTGCTGCTGATGCCCTGTTTGAAACGCTGAGGAAAACGTAAACTTGATAAATTACCAATTACCCGTGAATAGGATAGCCCCACTATGTGACTCATCATGTGGCATATTTCTTGGTTAGTTCAGTGTTAACAGTGACGAGCAATATGTCACATGTGACTGAAAGACAACACGGCAGTAGGACAGGGACCGTTCTGAATTAGCATGCAGGTAAAGTGAAATGGCAAAATCACCAAACAACATATCCCATAACCCTTTAGGATAGCGTTACTTACTAGTTATGTGATCCTGAGTGTGGAGTGATATGATGAGAGTTGAGACAAGAGAGGCCTTCAGGAGCAGTAACACTCACCATTGAAAATATTGGAATTATATATTATCGTTATGAATATCAAGGGACAGGGTGCCTTGCTGACAGGCTATATTGACTAAGTGTAGAGTTTTTTTATTGTTCTTTAATATTTTCATGAAAAAAGTTCAAATTCCTCATGGACTCTTGACAGCTTCGTGGTCTCAAACCTATAGACACAAACTAGATGTATTTTCAAGGTGTTTCAACATTCTGTGTTTAGGTGTGAAAGTTTTTCTTTTCCTTATTAGATTCAACTTTATGCTTGCTGTTCAGTTGTGTGTTTGTGCTGATTGAGTCATACTGGAAACAGGCATATTTTTCATATTCTTTCCCCATTGCCCTCTAAAATCCAGATGATGTGCAATGGCTCAACTTGCTCAAATTTTGCACACAAGAAGAGCTCAATCGTATATATATATATGAGAAAGATTTGGTGACTGAAATGCGATTTTATCTCATACTGTATGTTAATTTGTTTTCCACAATGTGGAGTATTTTGTTTACCATACTCCTGTAGCAATATCTAAAGAAATTATATGTAAAAATGTAAAATAAGAATTACTATTGCTATATCCACATGGATATAGGGTTTCTATGTATGGCCATAGAAAGGTTTTGTGTTGCTAAACAAGATGTCTTAGCCTTTCCAACACATGACAGCACTTTATTATTTATATATTTTTTGGTTGTTCATTTCTTATGATGTCTTTCATTGACTTTATGTGAGATAACTATGTCTTATGGATTTAAGTGTCGCTTCTTTCATTATCATCACAGTGTTTGTGTCCCCATTTATCATCTGCAGGAAGCAGCAGCAGTTCTGTATGGAATTATTGTAAGTTGTTGATTTAGACACATTTGTTTGGGTATCAAGAAAATGGTTGTTTATGTTCACCTTCGTATAAAAGTCACTTTGCAATTTAGAGCAGTAGTTACTGTGTGTGTACATATTTTATCACAGTTTCTCCATGACCAACATGTTTTTACTCTGCTCAAAGAACTCTGTCATTATACCTGGCATGACTCAGATTCAGAGAAACACTCCTGGATATGTTAAAGTGGAAAAATATTTCTAAATGCCATCAAACAATCACGCCATCTTAAAACACATTAACATGGATCCCTTTTCCCTACAAAATAAAACAAAATCAACAAATGTTTAATGTGACTCTTCTTTTTGTTCTCCTTTGTGGTGTAGATTTCAAAAGACATTGGGATTAGGATGAGACATTTATAGCCTCCATTTGACCCCTTTGTTTACAGCAGCATGAATTCTGAGAAAAGCCTCAGTTTTCACTCTCGGTTACTCATTTACGCACGCATACCACTCTACACGCGTAGGGGGGAATTATATGGCTCTCACTCATGATGGGCTGAGGTGAGTCCTCTTCCCGCTAAAAGAGTGAAGGAGGAAGTTGCTGAACACAAACTGGAAATCCCTCCCTAGCGTTGTCAAGACGACACAATGCTCAAGCTGACTTTGGGAGTTTCCGGTTTTCGAAGTGGATCGTGGTAGGCCTACGCTCTCTTCTTATCATTATATTTAAAATGTCCCATATGCATGCCTCTTCAAAAATATAAGTTTCATGTTCCACCCACGTTTTAGCTGGTCAGGTAATCGCAAAGAATGATAGTTGAGCTGACGTGTTTGTACCTGTCTTTTAAGTTTATGCTTGTTCATGGAAATGGGCTTTGTCTATGGTCTGGCTGCATATTTAGAATTTCAAATGCTCAGAATAATTGGTTAATAAGTTTGAACGTTCGACTGCTGTGTGCATATTGTTTTATTGGGGTGAATGTAAGCGTCGAACAGTACGAGGTGAAAGTGCATCGGCTGCATTAGTTGTTAACTGTTTTTAATGATTAGTACATTGGGTGCTGAACTTGTGCATTTCAATATGCTGTTTGACAGTGACGTACAACGAGAAGTCTATTCAGGTGAAATACATCCTGAAGCACAACAACTTTAGATAAACAACAACTCTAGCTGATAGAACCATTATGCTTATCAAAGCAGTATAAGACAGGAAACTATTTAGTTGGGATGTGCTGAGGAAAATAATGTGTTGTGTAGGCCTATGTATTATCTTAGACTGGAGAGATGTCTGATCTTGCAAAAGAGAAAGCTGCCCGGCTGCTGAAGAAAAGGGGCAGTTTGTCTTCTCTCGGCAGTCACGACTTTAAAGCCAAGGAAACTGTTGGGAAAACAAAAGAGTAAGTTTGGGTTTTTCCTGTTCTTTCTTTACTGTTTACTCTTTCCACGTATTTCTTGAGTTATTGAAGGCAGTCCTAGGATATTTCAATATGGATGGGATATTGTTAAATCCGCTCACTATGAACATCTGTGTCCTGACATACACCATAGCCATGCTTCTGGAATGTGTTAAACCACTGTGAAATTCGGACTTGAATAGTAATCATACAATTTGAGTATGGTGATAACCTAGTCCTGTCAGTTATAAAGGTCAATATTCATGTAAATGGTCTGTGCCTCATCCTTGCTTATGACAGCTCCATCAGTACAGTGTCCTACATAGATGAGCCTGGTCACCATGACGATAACCCACGACCAGCTGTGCAGACGGAGAACACCTATCAACTCAGTAAGATCTCCCGGCAGCTCAGTCAGATAATATGTTCTCAATCCTGTTGATATGTATTTATAAAATATCACCTCTGCCCACTTTTCTCCAAACCACCTGAACAGGCCCCATCAGACGCTTCCCTGTGACGACTGTCAACGACATTTTAAAGGATGTCCTCGCCAGTTACCTCCAAGAGGAGAAGTATGAGGCAGAGCTGTGTCGACAGATGACCAAAACGATATCAGAGGTACATTTTGTCAGAGAGGACTCTTCTAAATGTAAATCAATGTGAATACAAACATGATCTGGTGACGAATCCCCTACAGTACACAGCTTTGTTTTTCCATTTACATTAAGTCATTTAGCAGACGCTTTTATCCAAAGCGACTTTCAAGGATGTATACACATTTTTTTACATTTACACTGATGGCACACTGCACATCAGGAGCAATTAGGGGTTCAGTGTCTTGCTCAAGGACGCTTCGACAGGGAGTCGCACTAGCAAACTTCTGATTACTAAACGACTTCTCTACCTCCTGCACCACTGTCGCCCACATGTCAGGTTGTGAAGGCCAGGGTGAAAGAGCTGATGATCCCGCGCTACAAGATCCTCGTCCTGATCAGCATCGGGCAGCTGAGCAATCAGAACATGCGCGTGGGGAGCCGCTGCCTGTGGGACGCAGCCAACGACACGTTCTCCACGCACACCTTCAAGAACCGCTCGCTGTTTGCCGTCGCTAACGTGTACGGGGTCTACTCCGAGTGAGTCGCGGTCACTTATCTAGAGTGTGAGATCATAACAGCACCACTGCACCATGTGTTTCAATGTGTAAAAATCATTTTTAGAGAAAAGAACATTGCCCATAAGTTGATGTCAGATCTTTACTAGTGTCCAGGTGGCCATACATCGTGTATGGTTGGAATGTATTTGTTATAAAAAGGGATAATATAAAGTCCGCCGGTCAGCACAGGAAAATAAGTCCCGACAGGACCCTGACATGCAGTGGAGGACCCAGACGTGAATGTTCTGATAGCCCATTCAATTCAATGGAACTTTTTGCGACATTCTGAAGAGCCGTATAATAAGGCCTTTTTAATGTCCTTATTTGTAATTTCATGAATATCGAATGAATTATGTGTTATTAACATGTTTTTCCTAGTATTTATTTTATCATGGAAAATGTCCCGTACAAATATTGGATCAATCACTAGAAAATATTTAATGGCATCGATTCTAACTTTACCACCTCAACAACAGTATGGCTGTTACACAAGTTGAAATATATTACCTATACGTTATAATGTAAATATATAACCTATACATTATAATGTAAATGCTACCTATGTATACATGTATGTGCTTGTCTCTGTTTGTGGATATGTGTGTGCTTAGATGAGCTACTTATATGTGTGTTACAGTGCATTTGTTTAAAAAAAATGAAGCTTCAAATAGGAAGTTTTTACTTTGAAAACAATATTTGTGACAGATTGTTTGGTCAATGGACTAGCTGGTCACCAAAGTGCTAGAATGAATATTAGTTGTCTTCAGGATCTGGGCTTCTTGCTGCCATTGCTAACTATATTCAACATATCAAGACTCCATTACCTAATTTACTGACAAAAGCATAACTTGACTGCTTTTGAACATGAAAAATAAACATTGTATTGCTGTTAGTTTCCTCTGTGTCCTCAAGTTTGTACATTTCATTACAACACACTTCACCTGGGCTTCAATAAAGCAAGAAGTACAATTCCAGATTAGAAAACTTGAATTAGATCACATGAAACAGACACCAATTTACTGTATCAATGAGTTTTATTGTTGCAGAAACACAATGGCCGTACACACGCTGGCACAACATGGCATCAGCAGACTGCTGTGACTTTGGGCATCAAAGAGATGTGCCACCTTTCCAGGCATTTTCCTGTGATGGTGCAATCCCCCCTTTTTTTTTTAAAGTTAGTCCGTATGTGGCTGTCAGCAGAGCTTGGTGATGTCACTCTTGCGGCAGCCTACTTGGCAGCAGATGTTGCTGAGGAGTTGGGTCAGGTCTCGCCTCAGTCGGCGCGTCTCTGGAGTGGTCTCCGCTGACTCCAGGCCAGTCTGGTCTGTGTAACCTGTGGTCGACAGAAAAACCATCAGAACTGAAGAACAGAGATTAGGCGCCTCTTAGAACTGATCTCCAAAGACACATTACTATTGTGCACTTTCTCGTCAGGAAATTCAACAAATAAATGATATGCAGTGGAAATAGCTGTTAAATACATGCAGCATAATGCAAGAGAACGCTCGAAAGCAAAGAAAGATCTAGCTTCTCTGCAAAGTGCTTTATGACCCACTTTACAGTGATTACACAGGCCCTGTTTCCCAACACACCATACTTAAAATGTAGCTGTGATAACTACAGACAGTGCACCGAGCCAACCCAATATCCTGAAAGAAGTGTCATTTCCATGAAATTCACAGAAACGATGCATAACTGTATCTACATTCATCTCCACCCTGCACCTCCACCCTCCAACCTAATCTCCCCTCCACCCTGCCAAGTGCACACGCTGGCACTGACCTTCAGTGGCTGCCCCAGTAAAGGCCCGTCTCCATCTGGACCCCCCACACGTGTAGACCACGGCCCGCAGGAACTCCCGTCCACACAGCCTCAGCCCGCTGCTCCCGCTGCTCTCCACCGGGGTACCTATGGCCGCCAACAGCACACACAGAGCCACCGCTGGAAACAGGAAGGATCTCATCTTTTTTTTCTTTCGTGCAGTTCAGAAGAAGGCTACTTTTTGATAGTTCTCAAAGTATTTACCGCTGACAGCTGTTTTCTAACTATTATATGACATACACCTGTACTGATGACTCTTGCCTGGCTCTGTTAGATGAGATACACCTGTACTCTTGCCTGCGTCTGTGGTCAGCGCTCCTGTGCAGTCTTTGATTCCCGTAAGAGATCCGAGGAGCCCAATTTATACCTGTGTGCTTCCCTGCGGTGATGCCGGCTTCCCTGTAGTTTTTCAAAAGCCGACGCGTGCATCGTTTTTCCATCATCTTCCCTAATGAGGCCATTCCGACTCCATCAGGTGAGCAGGGCTTTCCTCTCCTTCACATTTGATAGGGCTTGCGATTGCATCACGATTTGTGGAATCACAAGAAAAGGTTAATTAGTGCCATCCGTCCGCTGAAACGTCATGGGGAGGGCTTGGGAGTCAGTTTGAACAACTTGGCTGTTTTAATGACTGGCCTTTCTCTAATGCTGTGGTTTAATGGTGTTGTTCAGGTTAAGTGGTCAAGTAAAGTGGTCAGCCCATCCCATAACACATGGTGACCACCCATAAACAAGGGGTTTCCTGGCTCTGATGAGGCCACCGGTCCACGTGGCTTTGGCACCAACGCCCTCGACCTCCATACCTTTGTCGTACCTTGGAGGACACAAACATATTTTAGTCCCTTTGATCGGGAATGGCGGCAGTCTGCCGCCTGTGACTCAGTAACACTAATGGAATCAGCGCTCAGTGCGTCACCAGTGTTTGAGGATGCTAATGCACTGAGCTAGAAATGATGACTGAGTCATACAACACACCCTCACCACACCCTTACTGTACTACAATAAAGAATAGGGAGATTAAAAACATTGAAGGAGACTAAATTAAGAATTGATGGAGACTACAAGTCTATACCTGTCCCTCATTGCTCTCCATCTGTGGTCATTTCACATGTGCACTCTCACCGCAGACACTCTCCAGGTCACAGTGAACAGATGTGGACCGGCCTGATGGCTAAAATCAGAGGCAGATGACTAGATTAGAGGTCAGTTTAGGACTGATCCTTTCCACACCCAAAGGCCACGGTCTGGATGTAATTCATAGGATGGATATATAAAATGTTAATGCTGAAAATGTTATTAGGGATATATTTTACTTCCTGATGGTTTGTTTTTGATTGATTTTACTTGAATTTAAAACAGTAATACACAACCTACCTGTTTTCGAAAATCGTATATTATTTAATTATTATTATATTATTATTATTTATTAATTCATATTAATTATATTATTATTATTAATATTATCATTATTGTTATATTATTTTAATCTTATTTTATTTGCAGCTCTGCCTCCCAGCACAAATGTGTAGTTATTTCTGTGTCCATTAGATGTCAGAATATGAATAGATTCATGTGTGGTGGGCTACTGGAAGATCATGGACATGCTTCATAGGAGGGAGACTCTGTCTTAAGGATTCTCTTTTATACAAGAGTGACACGGCCCTGCTGGCAAGTATCGTGTCATGTTAGTTTCTTCATCAAGACCTATAATCATCTATTGGTATGGTTCCGATAACTATGCTATTGCTACACTGCCCTGAAATTGTTGCTTGTTAGATCCGTTTGAGTTAAAAGACACAAAACATTCAATTTCTTAATACTTCACTTTTCCATTAGGTCCATTATGGTAGATCTTCAGAGACACAACATGTTCTGAACCAGGATTTATATGTACGGTGACATTTTAAAATCACTTTGCTTCTAAAATAAACTGGACTCCGATCGTCATTCTATGCACCTCGTCATATCATCTTAAATCATAAACTTTGTCACTTTCATTGTTCTGTACTGTCAAGTTGTACAAGTGTTATCGCGCAAACATATTTTGAAATGCCTTAAGGCATGTAATGTCATGATATAATCATAGCCTGTACCGCATTGTGTTTTATTGAACACGTGGTTTGGACTAATCATGCAAGCCTTGATCTCTATCAGGGGACTTCTGTGACTAGGACGTCATCTAGTTCTATTCAGATTAGACTGCATATAACTGCTACTGCATTTGATCACCAATGACCAGAGGTCCACAAAGTCACATAGTCCTGCAATCAGTTCCACAGGAAAACTCTCATACTGAGGGTCAATTCAATTAAATTCAATTTGATTTATATAGCGCCAAAACAATAACATTGTCTCAAGGCACTTTACAGAGCCCAGGGCCTGAACCCCCTTAGAGCAAGCACACACACACACACACACACACACACACACACACACACACACACACACACACACACACACACACACACACACACTCTTTACAGAGCCCAGGGCCTGAACCCCCATGAGGAACAATGGTTCCACATCCATCAGAGGGCAAAGGTCACGCTATAAGAGAGAGAATATTTTGTTAGAAGATAGATCAAATTGAGATACATTTAGGTAAGCAATTAACAGTAGGTAATATGGCCACTTCATCAGTATCAATATTAGCATGATACTATAAAATACTAGAAGGAGAGGGAGAGCGAGAGGCTGCCTGACAAAGTGTATGGGAATTATTTTAAAGTTATGTTCAGTTATGGTTGGCTGACAGGGTACACAGCAGTGCCTAACTGGCTAGCGACAGCCGCAACATGCGTTGCATGCTGTACCTGGGATCCGTACAGGCCCTCCTCCGTCTGTAGCCCAGTTATATTGATATTGGGAATTTGATATGTGTTTTGTAGCGATGAGCTAGGTTTAGTTATGTTGGCTGGCTTGGTGCATGGGGAATTGTAGTTATACAAGTGTAGTAAGTGTGGCAGGGTACAATAGCATCATAGAGCACCTAGGGCCAGGGTCATATTACGACTCTCAGTGCTATGACAGTGTCTTCCATTTCCTGTTGTTTTTCTACCTGTACCGTGTTGCCTCAAAAGGCTGCCGTTGGTCAGCCCAGTGGCTGGTCATATCTGATTCCCCTGGCATGAGTCCATCGATGCGGTGATCAGTAGCAGAGATGTGGAGGAAGAGGTGTCCTCTAGATGAATCAGGAAGTTCAACAGTGGAGAAAATAAGGGGCCGTGCAAACTCACAATGCTGTTGCCTGCCTCGAGGCCAGTGAGGATCCCACATTAGACAGAAGAGACACATGACACTGGGTCATGAGATCAGTTTATTTTCAGTTCATGATATACTACACTCACCAAGCAAGCTAGGGTCAATTTGGAGGTGTTCCTGTTAAATTCCTTCCTGATATACAATACGACGTGCGAGGAGAAACAGGTTACCTTTAATACAGATCATAGGATGCAGCTTTTGAGGAAGGACACTGTGACATTCTATGGTGAAACTTCTTTGACATCCTCTTTTCTTACATGGGCTGTCCTCAATTAGTGTGCAAAGAATACCCAGAATTTGGAGCAGTAAAAATCAAACTTCAAAATGAGTTTAAAATCAAACTGGTGGTAAAGCACTGGTATGTGAGTGACAGCACAGTGTGTTTTCTAACATACACCTAAGGTTTTTAGTTGACTTTGCTTATTATTTATTTTGGAATGTGATCATTCAAGCACAGGGGTACTGGGAGAAACAGAACCACGACAGACAAAGCTGACTGCGGAGTACCTGAAAGTAAACACAAACAATAAGCTGAAAGTAAACACAAACAATAAGCCTTCCTCCTTCCCCAGTGACTATTAGGTTGCATGAGCTGAACAAGATTTTCACATCCTGTTGCTCAAGTGTGACATTCGGAATCTTGCTGAACTAGTATGACTTGTCAACACTCAAGAACTAAAAGGGCAATCGATCCCGAGGGAAATTTAGGTCATCCATTCATTTGAGGTCTACACCCTTTAATCATCATTATTACTACGTAAGGATAATTGTGCTGGGTCTGTGGTTCCTGATGGCAATGACTCTGCCAACAGCGGGGAGCTCATTAAGCCTGACCTGTTCCTGAATGCAAACTACACATAGGTTTGGGTGTGTGAAAATTACACCCAACTAGACTGACAAAAGAAGGTCTTTCATCAGGTTGAATAACTTAAAGTTATGACTCAGCTGTTCCTGGCTTGACTTGATTTGATTTGGTTTCATCCGATGATGATCGGAACATCTGGTCTGACGTTTATAGGTTTGGAGGCTGGACACAATTTTGGCTCTGAAAATTCCAGATTTGGAAATTTGGGATTTGTTTGGACTCATTCAGTAGCTTACTAGGGCCAATGTGGTCTTGCAAAAACAAACTCTGGATATCTGCCACTAACTGCCACTTGAAGCCAATCTTCAGGCATATTAATTGCCAACCAGAAAAAAAGGTAAGTGAAATTAAACACCTGAAGCGGGTGAACTTGAGCTGAACTCAACACCAGTGAAAAAAAAAACATCAGAATGCGAAACTACAAAAATGAAAAAAAACAAAGTTCTGAAAAGTTTTGGAGTACCATTTATACCATGCCTTCTCCATGACAACCATGGTAAAAACAAACAAGGACAAGGACAACAGAAGTTTACATTAAAATGAAGAATCCAAAAGAGGCTTGCTTCCCTTCACCTGGCCATTAGATGGAAGCAGTGAATTGTCACCTGTTCTGGTGTTCCCACGCTTTACCACCGCAGCCTCTCTGGCCATGAGCTGGATGAGCCACATGCCGACAGGTAACTATGAACGTGCTCACTGGTTCATTTTTCTCTGAGAGCACTGACCAGCACCAGGTCATTCAACACATATTGTGGTCTCTGCGTGAAGGTTTGCCCCCATTACTTGGCTGACATCTCTTCTACAGCTTGTTACCACTTTGAGGAGAAGGACTTGCTGTGACTTGCTGTTGAAAACCTGAGAAGAATGTTTGTATACCATGTTCATGTTGGGTTGGAATGTATTACCACACTGTAATTGGGTAAGGGCAATAATTTGCATATTACTGTGTTTCTCTTGTTATCTTGTATGTTATTATTTAGATTTCTGTGAGGAAAGTGTCTGATGACCATAATTATGTTATAAGTTTGATATGACCTATTGCCATTAAAATTATTGCATTAGTATTTGTCTGTGTGTGTGTGTGTGTGTGTGTGTGTGTCTGTGTGTGTGTGTGTGTGTGTGTGTGTGTGTGTGTGTGTGTGTGTGTGTGTGTGTCTGTGTGTCTGTCTGTGTGTCTGTCTGTCTGTCTGTCAGGACATCATAAGCCGTGGCTCAGGAGATGAAGCAGACATCCAGGGATCAGAGGACTCCTGGCTCAACTTTGGTCAGGTTCCTCCTCAAATGCCCATTTTCCATTAAGCACGCTTCACACTTTCAAAACCACGCTCATGGGTGTTTCCTGTTTGTCTATTGCCAAGCTCACCATAGCATACTGCAGGACCCATGTTGATTTTGGTTAGCGCTCTAACTCTTGGGGAACCAAGACGGAGCTAGAAATCCGCAGACTGTTAATTGGTCAGACAAAGTCATGTGCCCACCGCATACTTGTATCTGTTCTGGCCTCAGTGAAAGGATGTCTAGGCTAAAAATGTAGCCTACAGCTAACAAGTTTAACAGTAGCAATACTTGAGAAATGTTAAGTAGCTATGTGCATAACTAAGACTTCCTTACTTAATGTGTGTGTAGCTTTTGATTTCAATTAGGAGGCCACACTTGGCTCAGTTTAAAAATACTGTTAACCCTGTCTGACTCCACTTAAGTGTGGGCCTTTATGTAAAAATAAGCAGTTGGTCAGTGTAAAAGGTTTTATTTATATGTAACTTAGTAGGAGTTTGCATTAACGTTCTAGCTGCTACGGTTATTTCCTACACTGTTGTCTTTTTTTAATAACCAGTTTTTAAACACACAAACAACTGATATTGTGTGTAATGTGGCTGTTCAGGTCTAGCGGCGTACAAAGTTGTATCATAACCAAGGATGTAGCCACAGCTGTCATTTAAGAATTTCATAGATTTCAAGATCCTAAAAATAGGATGGAACTGTGCTGTGTACTGTGGATGTGAACTGTGCTGGCATTGTTCTCTCCAAACCAGTAGAAATAACATGTTTTCAAAGCTAGCACATGTCTCCAAAGAAAGGCCAATTCACACACACACACACACACCCACACACACACACACACACACACACACACACACACACACACACACACACACACACACACACACACAATGGAATCCACAGCATTCTTTTTCTCCATAGATGAACCTTAGTGCTCAGGGAGAGAACACAAGGTCACATGGTGCGCTGTGCTTCTTTTCTTTTCACGCACACATGTGTGGTGATCTTTGTGCTCCATCTTTTCAATCTGCTGCACATTTGCATGTCATGCTGTGCTCTGATTAAGGGCATGTCATGGCTACACAGTGGACTATCCATATGGGTTTCGCAATTAGCTATTTTCTTACTAAGGAAGATCCCTAATTGCTTGTTTCTCTAGATCCCTCTTACACAAACACAATAGGATTTCACTCAGCCACTCCAATCACACTGAAGAGATGAAGGCTGAAAATTACTATTTCTTCTTCTGCATGGCCTGCTTTCAATGCCCTAACCTCTACGGTGAGTGATAAGTTCTGTTCTGTTTCTCATGAAATTTGACATTTGATTTGTCAAGTCTGCCACTGAGACAGACTTTAATTCACATGGATGCTACTTTTCCAAATGAGCAATATTTAGCTGCACTGTTCATCATGGAATTATAACTTGTTGCTGTGGAATTTCTCATCTTGTGTTAATGTCAACTTGCACCAGGAGCCAAAGAAATGAGTGTGCCTGCCTGGCTGATGTGTTTTTCCAGGCCTGGCTGAAAGAAGGATGCCTCCCTCAGAAGCAGCACTGAAGCAGGACACAAGCAGTTTTTAGTGGCCATATTTGCTGATTAGTCAAAAAAACTTCTTCAGGAGATACTATGGCCATAAATAACTATAGGATTCAAATAGTCTGGTGGGCAGGTTTTATGATGACCAGACACTTTCCCCACAGAAATCTAAAATAACACAGGGCGGGAACGATCAATTAGAGAAGATATATGTGTCATAAATGCTGTAGTTGCAAAGGATAGGATTTTTATCATTTAACTGAATTATAAAAACTGAATTAAAGGTTACCTGCTTGCATTTAGACTAAAACCAGTTTTGGCCAGTCTGTTTCCATGGTAGTACAGCATAACATCCACTCTTTTGGTGATGTATTGTGCATGTTCTGTCTCATGTCTGCCTATATCTGATTAATAGGTCTGTATTCTGTTCATACATAGGAAAAGAGGATAATTCATTGTGCTAGTCATCACAATCGCAGTCCTCTAGCTGTCTGTTCAGTGGTTAGGGTCCTACGGTGTTCATACACAATCCAGGTTCGGACAATTCCAGCCAATCAACATGTTGCTTCAGGAGCACTGAAGGGAAGGTGTAATTTGATTTGCTGTTGAGCTCAAATATCAACAACCTTTCGCCAGAATCACGGATTGCATCTTCTGGAATGAGAACCCTATCTTGTAGACACCCAAAGGAAACAATGTGCTACAATACCACACCATGTAACACCACGTAAACGGCCAGATACACCACAACCATCACTGAGAGACTTTCCCACAACAATCCGAGAGATTAATACTGTAACAAAAACCCAATACTACCTCACCAGCCGTGACAAACCACCCTTCTTGAGCACTTCATAGATGTTGTCAATTGGGCACCTTGTCTGATCAGTGCTTGAATTGGGCTCATGATCCCTCCAGCAGGCTCAACAATCAGACAGCTCCTTTAATGCTACTCTAAGCTACCAGCAGGCTCAACAATCAGACAGCTCCTTTAATGATACTCTAAGCTACCAGTTCGGAATACTTCAATATCTTCTGTTCAGTAACTTCATCATTTGCATTTTTGAAGGGAATAGTTAACTTAAAAAAGTAAACTATTCGTTCGCCCTTAAAGTATCACCATGTCTGGTCTCAAAGTGGTTACCACAATGCACTGTGGGACGTGAAGTTGTCTACCAATATCAGGTCAGCAATTTCCAATCCTGTTTACACTATTTGCCAACACTGTTCTTGTGTGCCTGGCCTCCACTTCTCTGCCCCTCCCACACAAAGGAAACCATATTATTGGTGTCATTATTAAAGAGTTAACATTGGCCCATTTGCTCTCAAAGAAACATGACAATAATTCTAGAACCTGGTTACGTCTTCAAGTGTAGCGACCCTGGGTCAAACTGATTTTACAACTTGTATTTACAACACCTTTCATTGTGGCGATAAACGGCACGTAACTTGCACTTTCCGTCTTTGCCAACCCACTGACTAAGGTTCTGAGGTGCTGGTGGCTCCAACAATACATTTAATTTGGTTAGCTTCCATAGCCCACAAGTCTCTCTGCGCAATGTTCTTTTTCTCAACTTTTTGCCATTTCGTCCACTGCCCGCACTTGCTTGAGAAGCTGCTGTTGCTTATCTAACTTCCTCTTCCTGCTTACAAATAAAGCTTGTTACCATCTGTCTCCTCTCTGGCAATTTAGCCTTACTCCATGCTTTCCAAATATCACCAGAACCAAACCCTGCCTTGTCTGTCTGTACCTGCCCAAGAATGTCCATATGCTTTAGGGCTCCCTGTACAAGTTGACCTGACTCCTGTGGAAGCTTTCCTAGCTTTCGCAACTGGAGCCAGGTTTTTAAACACTGGATTCTTAAAGTCTGACAAAGACTGGCCTTTTTTTTCTTTTTCAAATCAATGGTCAGATGTACATGGAATAAACTCTTACTTTAACATTTATCAACTGTGTAGTACCACTGTTGGTTTTGTTGGTTATTTGTGTCTCAACGCTGTCCACACAATCCAGTGACGCGAATCTTTACAACATGGGTAGAGATGAATATCTATGTCTGATTTGACTGGTGTATTGTATTTATGCAAATAAACTTACGTTGTGGTCAAAAATAAGAGCTCCCTTTCACATCAGCCAGATGAGACTGTGTTAATGTTTCAAGTCTTTTATTGTCAGATGCACAGAACAACAGAGTCAGACTGGGCACTGAAATTCTTAAGACAAGACACCACACAGCAACCTTACATAACATAACATAATATAACATAACATATAAGTACTCTGAACATAAATTACACATATGATAAACATACAGTAAACCTACTAAATATACAAAATAAAAATATAATACAATATAGCAAACATATAATAACCTATACTAACCTGTTGAAAGGCCTATCTCAAAGAAGTGTTGTTTAGTATAAATTCACAACATCCACCGGCTTTTTATGGTTCAAGATTCATCACCAGTGCACCTCACTTTATCAGTGAGTGAGATTTCAGTTCTGTAGGATTCAGCTTAGACAATGAGAGAGGAGGAAGTAAGGGAAAGGTGTATTCATCTGTTTACATAGCTTTCTCACAATACAATTTTCATTACTGCTCAAGTCTGTCGATATCTTCGTATACGTAGCCTACAATGAATGTCTGTAGTTGCGCCTAGTCATTTAATCATTTAGCTTACTTAAAATATCCCAATCTGACTGGGGAAGTGAGCCTAATAATTCACAGGTTTTCATAACTTTTTTCAAACTACCTTACATCAACATACAACTTACGCCATGAAGCCAACGATTTCTTTAACCAAATGATCGAACCCAATTAATGAAACCAAATCAAAAAGTATAACTGAAAAGAAACGCAAAACGGCACATAGTCAAACGACGAAAGAGGATCAGCCTAACAAATGACAGGGTTAGAGAGTGTCTTTGACTGTTTGCCTCACAGAAGGCAAACCTTGAACAAGGTAAAGATATATACATACAACGTAATGGGTAATTCGTAACGGGCCTGCATTCAACCACACGTCGATAACTTTCAATATTCTGATGATTTAAAAATAAGTTTCGTAATTTCTCATTCTTCTCTCCCCTGATTTTTCGCTATGCCTTCCAGTAATTCTCAAGAAACACTTCTGACCTTGTGGTTGCAACTGGAGTTTATACGTCACTTCTGGTCGTACCATGAATAGGGTTTATTAAATAGACTCTTACAGACTGAAACTGTTTTTAAAGTGATGATGCACGTTTAAATATCTAAGGTCGCTTGAAAATATTTTTTAAAGCAAGTCATTCAATTAGGGAAATTTAGGAAACAATGAAGCCACTTTCAAATGCAGTACGACTAATGGTCTTCCCTTACCAATGAGACATGGTACTGTCTTTCTGCCAATTCCGAGAACTGTGCTGTCGGGATTCTCAGAGTTAACTTTCCGAGAATTGCTGGAGGACACTTCGTGGAACTCAACAGGTGGAATTTTAAGAATTTTACTCTAGTGATAGACTATTAGGCTACTTACAAATGTAAGAGTTTAAATCCGTTGTATTCTTTATTTCTAAATATAAAACCGAATTATTTATTGAATTGAACATTGCAACTTGAATTAGGTCAAATGTATGTGAACGTATAAATGGGTTCTTTACACCTTGATCTTGGAATGTGACACTTTATCAGATTAACTCAATCCAATTGTTAACAGCGTTGACAACCTACTGTGTGATTTTTTGCTCTACTTTAATCGTAGTCTTAGAGGTCATAGTCACTGCTGTGTCATGATTACGGAAAACTGGTTATTTGCTCGTCATTTTTCCTTTTATTGTTAAGAAAGCAGGCGATGTGGTAGGCACTAGAAACTTATCTAAGCTTATTTTTGCTGACTAGGAACGGCTTCAGGGTAAAACCAGATAGGGCTAAGCCTCCTCAAAGAATGCAGGCCACCTAGTGTCAATGTGGTATACAGTATATATAGTCGAATATGTTAAAATGTAGCTGATAGAGTTATCAAGTAGGCAAGGCCAACCTAGATTGTACGCCAAACGTATCAAAATGTTTACACGAATGAGGTACAGGTCTTTGTTTCAGAGCTTTTGATACCACTGAAAATACATCAAAGTTTTACTATTTCTTGCGAAGTTCTTGAAATTGTATTTCCTGTGGTAATGTGGACTGAGAACTGAATTATTACAAGTTAAAGAGGAACCTGTCTATCTCTGCAGAAAGCGTCTGAGTAATGAGCTTTGTAGTACTGCAGATCCACAAGTATGTCTCTAATCTGTAGTGAGCCATTGATTCTTCACCCCAGCAAACAATGTACGCTCAAGTGTAACGTCTTGATCTTGACAGGCAGAGGGAAAATACGTGTTTTGTCTGTTTCTTTAATTAATAAGTCAAGGAATGGGAGTGCATTAAGATAGCACAGAGGCATTTGACTGTGTAGGCTATGTGTGTTGAAATCTGATGAGTCAGACAAGAATTTTAGTTGTCTATGTTTTCCATTATCTGTGGAAAGTGATACAGTGGTCTTGGAATCAGAATGGTTTTAGTCATGAGGATGCCCCAAGGGACCAAAATGTCAAACGTTTGGAAGCTCATACAACAGTTCAGTTCAGCTATAGTGCACCTCAAATTGAAGAATTGAAACCATAGACAATCATTTTGGAATAAACCCTGGAATGTACATGCTATGTGTGTGTGTGTAAGTGTATGGATTGTATAAAATGTTGAATCACATATGGGCATAACATCATTATAAGATATGTATGAGATTAAATAGTCTTGTGATCTCAGTAGCACTGTACCATTTACTATGTATAGCACAAAAGGAACAGCACCATTTAGCTTACTTCGATGAACATGAACTGAATCTGGTTTTTGTGTGGTTGCAGACCCCACGCTATGGCCAACACAGCGGATGGCTGCATCCAATTCACACGCCATGCTGGAGATGTGCTTTTCAACTTCAACTGCTTACGCAGCCGAAATATCATGACCGATGTCACTGTAACAGTCAATGGCCAGCAGTTTCAGGCACACAAGACAGTTCTCATTGCTTGCAGGTAGGTGGTGTGTTTGAATAAGTGTTCCCGTAAAGGGACACTGAAAAGCATCAAATGTCATGAGAATTGGGCCAAGTCATAACCAGACAGAGGGCTTTTTTTCTCAACTACGGTGAAACTAGGTAAAAAAGGTAGAGAATGTTATGTGATTTTATGGCACATGTTCAGGTCATTATGTTATACTCTGATTGTCGGATTTCCAGATGACCGTTTTATTTAAGCACAGTGTGTAGTTTTTAGTGGCATCTATTAGTAGAAATGGAATGTAGTATTCATAATTATTAAGTTTTCATTAGTGTACAATTGCCTGCAACTGCAAATTGTTGTGTTTTCGTTAGCTTAGAGTGAGCCCTTCATATCTACTTAGGGAGAGGGTCCTCTTCCACAGAGTCTGCCATGATTCAGTAGCCCAGAACGACAAACCAAAGCACACAATTTTGCGTTTTATGGCATTTGACGGCCACCGTAGGTACTCGCACACGCAAGGGTGGGAGGGGTACTCAGCTGGTTGCAATTCACCAACCTCACCACTAGATGCCACTAAAAACTACACACTGTACCTTTAAATCTTTGATTAACCCCAAGTATAACAATTTGTTGTATTCACATATATGTTTTGCCTACATTGTATCATTTATAACTTGTGGTATTGTATTTGCAGAATAAGTGTTTTTTCTTTTTCTTCTAATTATACATAAATACTGTCAATACTGTCAGTTGAAATGTGATCCTAGGTGGTTGTCTTTTTTTCCTTTATGAAATTGGATTCAATCCAAATCACGGCATGAGTGTTCGTTCTCTTCTATGCATACTAACTCTACAAGCATACCAAATCTCTAAAATCCATCCTTTCCTCTCTTTTCTTTTCTCTCTTAAGTGGGCTCTTCTACACTATACTCACCAGCTCTGACAAAAACATGAGCACCATCAGCCTGGACCCCACAGTGGACTCTGTGGGCTTCTCAGCACTTCTGGACTTTATGTACACTTCCTGTTTGGCCCTCAATGACAGCTGCATCCTCTCCATCCTGACCACAGCCATATACCTCCAGATGGATCACGTGGTGGACACATGTCAAAGAGTTGTCAAGACTAGGTGAGCCAGGCAGTTTGATTACGGCTGTCTGTATCAGCACAGCAGACCAATGATAAATTCCAACAGAACGTCGATGTAGGGGAATGTTTGCCTCACGCATGAGGTGAGGCAATCTTGTTATATAAAGTAATCTCCCTCTCTTTCTCTCTCTCTCGTTTTCTATCTCTCATTCTTTTAATTAAAGAGGCTTACACCAACGGCAGCCAGTAGAGCAGGACTTGACACCTATCTTCTGGCGGACTCGGGACCCATCTCCCTCTACTTTCTCTGGGCACAGCGTTCCTCGTAGTCACATCTACGGACGTGTCCCCATTCCCCAGGGGCAAGCGGCTCCTTACTGGCACATCCCCGATCGCAGTGACGCACCTCTGCGAATTGCGAATCTATCTAAAATGAGGCGTCTCCACTCCACGTTCGACAGCAACCTTGTTATGCATCCCCTCTCATCTCTGTCCACCGTGGACAACCAGATGCAACCACCTTGGTCTGTGGCCCACCCCAAGCAGGGGCGTAACCAGACGCGGGCGGACGACACAGACTGCCGCAAACTCCGGGAGGTGAAGAGGCACGAGGAGGAAGAGGAGCAGGAAGACCTCCCGCGGAGTCCTCACAGGTCGGACTGCCAGCCCAGCTCCCCCATGGAGTCCAGCAGCTGCAGCAAGGAGGTGGCGTCTCCTGGCACCTCCTCCTCCCCCCTCAGCCCTCACAACAGACAGGGAGAACCTAAGGTCCACTACTGGAAGAAGCACAAGTTCATTGTGCTGAACGCCTCTCAAGAGAAGGAGCAGCAGAGCGAAGAATCTACCTCACAGACTAGCCAAGGGGAGAAGAAGGAACAGGAGGATCGGCTTCAACAGGTCAGACGGCTTAATAGCATCAGCAGGTGAGGACGGGTAATTAACTCTCAAGCTGAGCTGATTAGTGTGTGTGTGTGTGTGTGTGTGTGTGATAGAGAGAGAAAGAGAGGTTCATATTTGTATTTCTGCTTCTAGGATATCTGAAGAGGGCCATCAGGGATTGGACTCCGCAAAACTACAGGCTGAATGTTCAGAATCAAATTGCATTGTGTCAGGTAGGTCTTCAGACAAACCAGATTGCTTTCTGACAGAAGACTTCTTAGACTGAATGGACACACTGTAAGGTATTAATGACAACAACAGGGCTACTTTTTCAACTAAGCCTTCAACCTAAGTTGCTTTGTTCGTTGTTTCTCAGAAAACGTAGGCAACTTTTGCAAGGAATGTGACTTGCCAATCACAGAGGGCGTTTGTCACCAACACTCTCTTCAGGGCCACGGTGACAAACCATACAAATGTGACAACTGCCCCGCGACCTTCAGCTGCAAAGGTCATCTTGCTAGCCACAAGTCTCTTCACATGGGTAAAATACCTCATCTTGAAATTGTTTGTTATCTCCTTTGTCTTCATGCTGGCAGACCTTTACAAATGAATCTATAGGACTGGACTGGACACACATTTGCTCACTATTAATTCTGACATAGATTGTTTGTAAATATCCTTGCTCAATGTTGTGTTTTCCAGGAGAGAAACCTTACCGCTGTTCTGTTTGTGGAGCTCAGTTTAACAGACCAGCAAACCTGAAGACCCACAGCCGGATCCACTCGGGCGAAAAGCCGTACAAATGCGAAACATGTGGCGCTCGCTTTGTGCAGGTTAGCCTTAAAACTACAAATGGATAATGAATAAGCAATTTTGCCATACTTTTTTATCAGTGGAGTTGGTTGTAGCTCACATATCTACACATTGTTGCAATAGGATAATACCATGAAGGCCATTGGCAACAGATAAACTGTCTCTGCTTTGCACCACTGTGAAGGTTGTAGATAAGTGCGCTGTGTCTGACTAGGATCGCACCCCTCTCCTCACTCCTGCTTATCTCTCCAGGTGGCACACCTCAGGGCCCACGTTCTCATTCACACCGGAGAGAAGCCGTACCCCTGCGACGTGTGCGGCTCGCGTTTCCGTCACCTGCAGACCCTGAAGAGTCACAAGCGCATACACACAGGAGAGAAGCCCTATCAGGTGAGCCATCGCTATTCGAGTAAAAAAAGATTTCAGTCAGATTTCTGATTTCTCACACACAAATGCAGAACTGTAACGACTTGCAGCTGAGTTTCAAGAGGCAGCTCTGCCCACATTCCAGAAAAGTACAAACACGGGACAAAACAAAATGAATATCACAACAACTGTGTTGTTTAGCAGATCCTCATTGTCAACACACGGAGGAGTACACCATGTTATCTAACCTGTCACTCGACATTTTCTCAACTAAGGCTCTTCAAACCTGGCCTTTCACATAACCAGTTCACTTCCATTAGCTACAGACGTTTAAGTATGTCACCCTTGACTTTTCATATAACCCTTCTTCTGTGTGCTGTGTTATTACAAAGGCACCTGGATTGGGAACTGCAGGGTTAAGTGCCAGGTGTCAGTCTGACATGATAAACCATTCCTTTCCTTCCTCCAGTGTGACCACTGCAAGTTACCCTTTCGCCACAAGAGCCAGCTGAGGCTTCACCTCCGTCAGAAGCACGGCGCTGTGACCAGTGGCAGAACTCCGCATCTTAGACCTGGCAGTGCCCTTCACCCTCATGCAGTCAGCCCCCACTGAGCAGAGTGAACCTGGCTGATGCTTATACTCAGGGTTCAAGTTTATATTTTTATAGCCCATCAGTGGTGCAGACAACCCAAATATCTTTCCGTTATTACAGGGCTAAATGCGATGGTAGAAAATGACTACTTCATGTTTCACTTTTTAATGTGCAGTGCCACTGATTAGCGATGAATTGGCTACTGTAGTAAGAGATGATTGTTTTTTTTTTACATTGTTATTATGTACTGGTACTTGCTACCTTGTTTTTCATTTGTGTGTGTAAAAGTGTAGATATTTGTAAATATTTAACAGTCTAAAATTTTGTATTTAAAACAATCCAAAATTAAGAAATGTGAACTATTTTTTTACTAGAATTATGCCTAATATGACTTGTATCTGTAACATCAGTCAAGGGTACTGTATTGGTGTGGTACATCTGATTGTACTCAGCCAGCCATGAGCATGCAACTCGTCCTTTGTCCAAACCCATTGAGATATTGGTCCAGCGTCCAATGATGCCCTGTGCTTCCATGCAGTCTGACACATGGAGGAGGTATCAGTGGTTGCAACATGGCACCCACTGCTTTGGGTTGTGGCGCTGGCTCACGAGCACCACTGGGCGGGAGTATGATGCAACAAAATGCAATAGCCATGCACTGAGTGCTTGTACTGCTGTGAAGCATTTCTTGCATGCATGCAAGGCCGTGTCACACTTTAAAGGTCTCATGGCTGTCTTTTCGTATACAACAGTGTACTCTAGCTGTATTTCCTCTTTAGCTGGTTTCGGTTACTAAATCAGCATCACCTGACTTTTATATGACATAAATATTACAAAATACGACACGAGTGCTGTTCTGATTTGGGAGGATGGGTTCTTGGGTGCCATATTCAATGGATTACACACACAGGCATGTCTGGAGAGATTTCCACTCATTGAATGTTTCCCAAATGGACAGTCACACACAGACAAGGGAGTCGTGTGCCTCCTCTCATTCAGCCCTAGCCGCCACTGCTAGCACGGTTCTCGGAAGTGCAGATCATTAAAATGTAATGGAGCCTAACGCCACCCACGGCATCATTTTGGAAAAAGCTAAAAAAAAAGTTGGGTGATTATAGGGCGTTATTTTTTTATATAGATTTCATGACGTAGATAAGTATCAAATGGTTGACTCTACATCAGCATTGGCCTTGCAAGGTTCAGGGTGATTTTAAACAGTAGATTTTTTAGACAGAATTTATTTTTTATAAAAATGGTAATTTTGTCAATTTTAACACCAGCATCGATGTGTTACAGTACAGTGTTATCTGTCACAGTACAGTCATGTAATTTAGTTTACCACTCAAAAAAACACATTTTAGAGTCCACTAACCCTTTTAATGTGCACGGAATTCAGTTTGGTATACAATCATACATGTATGCATTGTGTATGTGTGTACGATTGTGTATGTGTGTGTCAGAGAGGGTTAAAATTCTAAAAAAAACCACTTGAGCTGAAGTGATAACCTCTATGGAGATGACTTTCTGACCAAGAACACTGGGGAAAAAAAAACATCAGACAAATTCATCCTTCCAATGCATCAGTTCTTTTATCTTTACTAATTGTCAACAACAGCTATTCTTATAGCACAAACAAAAACAGATACATAAAGTTTTTTTGTGCATTTGTGTCACAAGAAGACTTGGCGGTGCAGTAAACTGATATTCACCTAAGTGCAATGGCTGGCCCCTTGTTACCCAAAGAACTGTTATTGCAACTTTAGCAGACAAAATGCCAGCAGCGACACTAGTGTGTTTTATTGCTCCTTAACCAGCTGTTTCTTTGACCCTGTAGTCATTCCTTCTGTCAGTTCTCTACCGTGAGACATGTACACTTGTCAAAATAAGCAGATGTTTTATTTGCTGATGGGTTAGCTATCCAATGTTTTACTCTCAGTATTCTTCAACAACACAAGACTGATCTTTACAGTGTGAAGATGACAATGATTGAGTGTAAAGAAAAGTCCTCGAATGGAATACTCTTCTACTATTATTGGAAAAACTGTAAGCTCAGTCCAAATCTTCATGATGGGTAAAGCAAAAAAAATCTCTAGTCTGACTGACCGTAGCCTAGCAACTGAGTCCTAGGGACTGCAATGTAAAATGTCTCTCAATCAGTCAGTATGTCAAAGTCACAAAAGACAGCTGGTTTAGTGTCAACCTGGAGCAAAGTCTGTAAGCTCCATGGTTGGAGTCGAACTTCGGCCATTTCTGCTTATCAGACATGACACAATGTCTGACGTGGAGACATCCCTGAAACGAACATTCGCAGATATCACTACAAATATTCCCAAACTGCCCTAGAAAGTCTGTTCCCCACCCACCCTCGTTCAGGAGCAAGCGCTAAATGTAACCGATTTGTATGTATGCATCTATGGACAAATGACATTTGTAACTACAACTCATTGTTTCAGTCACAACTCTGCTCTGCAGCCCTTCTCAGAATGGAACTTATGCTTAGATCTAGAGTCCATTCACACTCATGCACACTCTCGCACATTTATATACACTCACACAATTTATACTTAACTAGACTAACCTTCCATATATATATCAGACATATAATATATCAGACATATATATATCTTCCATATATATATCAGACATATAATTATATATATATAATTACATGAGTAAAAAGTCAAAAAATGTGGACATGTGAACGAAGCAAGAGTATTTGCTGACACTGATAAAAAGAAAACGTTGAGTCACTGTGGCGGGCACACTCCTTGGCAGCTTAGATGCGAGACAATCCTCAGCCCTCCTTGCCGAAGATGCTCTTCACATCCTCAAACACCTGCAGCAAAGGGGGACGGGAGAAATGATTAGCCCACCACACACTATTAAGTCACATGTCATCTGGCTCCACGTGTGTGTGTGTGTGTGTGTGTGTGTGTGGTTGTGTGTGTGTGTGTGTGTGGGCACGCATCACAGAAATGTCAGCCTCACCTCCTCCACATTGCGCGAGGCATCAATGGTGTGCACCTTCCCCTGCTTCTCGAAGAGTTCAATGATGGGGCGTGTGGACTGCAGGTATGTCTGGATCCTATTCAAAAACAGGTTACACTCCTCTGATTAATCCATCAACATCCAAAACAGGTTACACTCCTCTAATTAATCCATCAACATCCAAAACAGGTTACACTCCTCTGATTAATCCAGCAACCATCCAACCACACTGTCCTCCGCAGGCACATTTGTACTTTTGGCAGTGTCAATTACACCAAAAAAAATTATAATAATAAAAACACCAACGGCATTTCTCGTCACAGTGCCACCATTTCAGAGAAGTCAGAGAATACATTTATATTAACTTGAGAGAATTGCTTGTGTTGCTCCACATCAGTTTTTAAACTAGTCTTCTCCATAGCTTGAAAAGCTGATCAGAGAGCTGAGTATAAGTCCTCATGTGTGGAGCCAAAAAGCATCTAAACAACCACCACCATCACCACCACACACAGACAGTCAAACATAGGCCCACTTCAGGTGTCGTCATGTCTTGATACAGCTTGACCAAGGCTTTTTTTTAATGCTATTCCTGGGCTCAACCCTTCACTGCAAGTCTACCAGCTGACTGTTCGGCATATGTGACTTCATTCGGGGGAGCACAGCTGAGAACACTTTGGCTGCGTAAGAACACATCTTCAGGGCGTTCATGAATCAGGCAGAGGTCTTTTCTTACGCTGGTCTTCCGAAGTCCGTAAAAAAAAAACATTTCAGAAGAAACTTCAGAAAATGTTCGAGAATGAGGCCCAATGACATTCCACCTCACCTGAATTTGCATTCTCAGACAGAATGTTTGTGGAGCAAAACCACAGTGCACTTGAGGTCAGGTGTAGGCTTTGACAGCGGTCCTTACCTCTTCTCCATGCTCTCTCTGTTGTCATCAGTACGACCGCTATTCTTCCCCCTCTCTAGACAGCGGTCAATACACACCTATTGGCAGGGATACAACACATCAACCCAGAGCAGAACCATGTGTTTCATTCCACATGCTAATGACATTTGTTTTTTCGTTGACACTGTTAGCTTGTAACAGACCACTTATGATAAAACCACTATTTTAGGCTGAGGACACAGAGGACTAATCTATTTGAGACAAGATTCTAAGGTATCTTACTTCAGCATTTCCTTACTTTGTGCAGATTTTGTGTACAGGCAGCTGACATGAGCTACATGACATGACACAGTGGTCAAGATCAACCAGATCACAGATATGATGTTACTTCTTCTAGTGTTGTTTCTTAAATATTGACCTTCATATTTGATATATATGACTTGATATTTAATATTTGTTCTGATTATAGCCCACCTCGTTGCTACAGTCAAAAAAGAGGACGAATTTGACATCTGCTTTGCCATCCATGACTTTGTTCCAGCCCTGCAGGTTGTCTTGGTTACGAGGAAATCCATCGATTAAGAACCTAAACTTCTGCTCATCTGCCTGCATGGTGGATTCCATAGCCTGGGGAAGACATGAAAGGGTGAGAATCAACTAAGGCATACGTCCCTGACAAACGCATACATTTTAGAAATGGCAACGATTTAGCTGTGAAAGAAATGAGTCTAAAAGATTACTGAAGAAAAAAAAAAATGTAATAAAAACATTCACGCTTAAAAAGGTGCCGTCCACGATTCTAATCCAAAACATTTTTGTCAAATTCAGCAAATTGCTCAAAATAACCTCTGGAGTTACTACACAGTCCTGGCTCTGAAACAAACAAAGTGGCTCGGACTGAGCCATAAACAATGTCAGCCAATTAGTGCGTTGCTTCAGATGCACGAAAGGGAGGGGAGAAATCTGATTATCTGATTGGCTGTTGTTTACATCTGCAGACAGTCATATGTCCAAACCTTTCTAAGCAAGTTGATGGTGATCTCAACAGGTACAATTTTGCCCTCTTTGATATAGTTATCGATGAGCTGGCCAAACTCTGACTCAGTTCGGCTGCGTTCCTCCCTGAGCAGGTCTCCTGCAGATAGATGGTTGTAGTTGTATTTCTATATGGAGAGGACAAAAGTTAGCCAGACAGTCATTACTGAAGTCCACGTTTCTGTTAAAATGACATCTAAAATGAGGTTACATACACATTCATGCCCGAAGAGCTGTAACATAAGATCGCAGATTTGACATTTGGCCAGTAGCTCAAAACGCATCCTGTTCCATTCAGGAACATGAGTCATTAGTAGGCTTTGCTATATGACACGTCATACTGGGTCCAGTGAACCCAGCTAATTAAAGAACGTATACATTCTGATTAATCCAGTCAAGACATACCTTGCCACAACTAAACAGTTCTGAGAATAAATACCACTAATAGTCATTTTGTAACTCTCCACCTTATTATTAGAGGACACCCGGAAGTTACGCTAGCTAAAGATTTGCCTGTGCTAGCAACTAGGATAGAAGCTGAAGGCCAATGACAACGCAAGGGATGACTGACCACGGTATGGATATGCAAGTTTAAAAGGAGAACATAACATGGTTACAGTGTCAAGTACATTAACGCATATCATCCAATTATCGCCCTCCATTCACGTTTCTTACCTCAACGATTTTAGCGCATTGTGTCCCTTTCCCCGCGCCAGGCCCTCCCAACACAAATACAACTTGAGGCTTCATGGATGAAACGACTCGGTGCACTGCACTTGGAACTTTTTCTGCCAGCCTACTTAGTACTCTGAAAATCATAAACTGGTTCCAATGGTGATGTGTTCAAACATATGAATGACCAACCCCAAAGAGTCGGATATCTTGCTGAATGAACGGCCGAGTCGTGTCACTAGGGAAGTTAGCAGCAATGATACGATATCCGCTATCCACTTGTTCATCCAATAAGAAGAGAGAGGGAGTGTTCATGTGGTACAAACCGCGCCCCTCATTGACAGTGACTCTTTCAATGCAGAGGGCTATGCAACTGTAGCTCCCCACCCCCGCCTCTCTCCCCCATGCGCTTGTGTTCTCTAGCATCAGCACCTAACCCCCGCTGAACAGCGACCGTCCTCGAAGATACGATGTTATCGAGAGCGCTGTACTGTATCCTACAAGCGACAACAGTAATGACGACGAGACCTGCCGATTACCAAGCCAATCATGGAACATTTCCGACCACGGGAAATTTCAAATGAGAAACTTAAGACCACGTTTGCGTGTTTGTGGAGCCTCCATCACCGCTTTTGTCTCTTCCCCAGTTGTGCAGGGTCTCTCTGATGTGGATATGGAGAATGGCAGCGCACAAAGGAGAGCAATAAAATAAGACCAAGCCTTGGGCAGTGGGCCTTCTGTTGTGCACAGATGAAATGATTCCTTGCCTACCTTTCCAAATTTTGGTCTTGCTTCGTTGAGCTTATGTTTAGTTTCACCTACGGTGTCTGCCGTATACCTCCCAGATCTCCCAAAAAAAATTGAGGGCGCCGCATCCTGATGATGCTGGGAATGTCAGTCACCTCGGAAAGAAGAACCCAAACACCCTCGCTGCTTCTCCAGCTGCCTGCACGCCACTGACATGACAACGTGTGGCAGGAAAACAAAAATCAAAGGGCTCAGACCTATAGCCGGACGTGTGAACTGGAAAAGAAAGCGTCTCTCGCCGGGTTGCCACACTGGAGGAGGCCGAAACGCGTCTGTTGGGGACAAGCACCAAGGGCAGTGCGGAACTCCGACGCGCCGGAGAGAGACTGGGAGAGGTATCGGTGTGCCGTACCCTCCTTACCCAGATAAGGTCGCATTTTTTTCTGTAACTGTATGCCCCCAATGGCTGAGGATACAAGCATGATTTTTATGTAACAAAATGTGGATCTTTCTATCATCCGTGTTTTTTCACATTTGTACAATTTGATAGTTTGCACAGGCAGTGTCAAGTAGGCTAAAGATGATCATGATCATGATTCAAGGCTGATTATGGAACAGCAAAGGCACCGATGAATAAACTGGTTAAAGCAGAACTCACTCTACCGTCGCTGGTCGTTCTGGCACTGCTTCTAACCAGTACCATGGGTTGCATTCAGAGCATCGCCTGCAAGCCACGAATCAGACGGGAGAATATTGTGGTGTATGAGGTTTCAGCCTCCATTGACCAGTGCCCGACAGTGATTGAGGAGAACTCACCGATTGTACTGCGCTACAAGACGCCCTATTTCAGGGCTTCTGCGGGTATTGTTATGCCCCCTGTGCCAAGAAATGAGACGTGGACTGTAGGCTGGATTCAGGCTTGCACTCAAATGGAATTCTATAACACATATGGGGATATTGGAATGTAAGTAGATTTCTCTAACCTTTATTTCTCTAACCTGTCTTAATATCACGAACCCAAACGCCAACAACTACCAGATTATGCAGCGAGATCAAACAAACTTTTGTTTAATTGCATACTCACAGACACCAAAACCCCACACTTTTGAACATCTTCGAGGCATTATTTTTCCCTTTTTTCAGCTGATTTAGATCTATTTTGTTTTGAAAACATCCATAGATGTCATTCATTCCTTCTCTATTTCCCAGTCCCTCCATCTATTGAAGTAAATTATATATATATGCAAGATGAAGTCATAACCTCCTCTTTCTCACCTCTTTCTGCCTCAGCAAAAAGCTATTAACTGATCCCTACCCCGTCTTAACTCTGCTCTTCTCCTCTCTCTCTCTCTCTCTCTCCCTCTCTCTCCTCTCTCTCTTCCGTTGGCCTCTCAGGTCCAGCTGGGAGCTGCCGGAGCTGCGTGAGGGCCGTGTCAAGGCCATCAGCGACTCAGATGGCGTCAGCTACCCCTGGTACGGCAACACCACGGAGACAGTCACGCTGGTGGGCCCCACGTACAAACCCTCGCGCTTGACTGTCAGTATGAATGACAACTTCTACCCCAGTGTGACCTGGGCGGTGCCCATCAGCAACAGCAACACGCCAATGCTGACGCACATCACGCGCGACCAGAGCTTCATCACCTGGTTGGTGGCGCTCAACGCTGTCACCAAAGAGCGCATAGTGCTGCAGACCATCCGCTGGCGAATGCGCGTGGACATCGCCGTAGATCCCGGCATGCCCCTTGGCTCACGGGCCTCGCTGGTGGGCCGGCCACACCAGGAGCAGCCTCACATCCTCAACAATCCGGAGCCCATCCCACCCAACGCGTTGGGTCGGCCCAACGCCAACGATGCACAGGTGCTGATGTGGAGACCCAGGAGAGGGGCGCCGCTTGTGGTGATTCCACCTAAGTAACTGCCGGTGTACCTGAGAACTCACGAGTGGGAGTGTCGGGATTAGAAAAGTATTCCCCATAACCTTAACAGAGGAAAGATACTACTGGAGATCCAGACATGCGGAGAGCAGGGTGGAGAACATGGAGGCGGAGAACTGGACCTGTGGTGCAAATTGCCTGCTTCTGGAGAAGCTCGGTTGAGCTGAAAGTGGATGGCTCTGCACAGCGCTCGTTTGCAACCAATACACCGTACACTGCATGGGAGGAAAATAGAAAGAGAAAACTGCTGCTGCTGCTGCTGCTCTGAAGGCGAAATGGGCTATTGGTGTCAGGTGACACACGCAAGCTTATGAGACTCTGTGGGTCTCTGGAACAGAGCACCTTAAGATCCTGCACTCAGACAGTACAAACCAAATGAAACAGTGCTTGTAGCCAACACGTTTGTTAGAGATGAAACTTAAGAGCCAACAAAATTTAGAGCCACACTTTCATTTACTAAAAAAACAGATAATTTGTTGTCTAATTTAATGAATTTATATATAGCAAAACAGATTGACTTTCAATTGACTGATTTAGATTCGGAAACAGCTCAGATTTCTTCAGGAGGAGAGAGCATGCGTCACCACCACCACTGATGACCATTTAAAACACCACCCTCACCTGAACACACCTTCCTATGCCTCGCATGAGAACGGAAGTCTGAATATTATGGTTCAAACTAGAGGTGCTGCACCATAGGGCCAATCCCAGTGAGTCATGTGACACACACACACAGAGACACACACAAACACACACACACTCCATCTGTGACGCTCCCCTGCTTCCATTATCCCCTCCCATCTGTCTTTTTCCAACCCCCCCCCCCCTGATTTTTCCATCTCTCTCCCACCCTCCGTCTCCTCTCCATAGGTGCGTACTACATCGTGGGGACCAGGATGCCGTCGTCAGGACATGCCTGGTGTGATTATTCAGTGTTTTGTGATTGAGGCTGATACTAGGTGTTGACATTAGCACTGTCTGAAAGCTCAACTCTTCGGGCTCAGGGCACTGATTGGTCAGTGGGAGCTCAGAGGGTGTGACTGTAGCAGCTCCCTCAACTGATTGGTCAGTGGGAGCTCAGAGGGTGTGACTGTAGCAGCTCCCTCGAGAAACAAACGTAAGAGTAGTCCACTACAGCGAGGTGCATGTTCTTTTTATGTCGGTTTATTGTTTGTTTGTGTTACACTATTGTTCAAATAGAAAAGAAATTGGAGATATTTAGTTCATTTAGTTTTCTTGATTCAGCTAAACCTATCTGATGGAAATTCCACCAGGATTGCAAAAAAAGAAAACCAATTTGAAAGTAAATGCAGAGTCAATTTAACAAGTACAGGTACATACAGGAAGTTTTCAAAATTTGAACACTGGTTCCTGTCGCCTTTGATAATGAATGTCGGACCTTAGCCTGTATAGCAGGTTGTCAAAGGTATAGAGTCCAGGCGCTTATGAAACACTTAACGCACACTCAGGGTCACCACTCCTTCAAGTGGTCACCACGGTCACTTAGGGACATCCTGCAGTCTCTCTGATGTAATAAATCCATACCTCTGTTTCTTTTTCTTCACTTCACTTCTGTCTCCTCAGTTTGAAAGTAGTCTGTCTATCACTGGCTGGCCTCCAGCGGCGTGTCCTTGCGCCTCCAAAGCTCTTCCTTCAAACACACACCACCAAATGATGACACTCGTAGTGAGTGAGTGTGTGCTACTGGAGGGCCCATTATAACACAGCATCTAAAAATCAAGGTTTGAAACACCAGCAGCATATTTGTGGTTTAACCTTTAACACAAGAAAAAAAAGACTGAGCTATTTGATACCAGTGTTTTTTGCACCATAAACTGTATTCTGGGCAGCAAGAATGCCTTTTCTCTAATGTCCAGAAGACATTCAGCTGTCACTACTGTAATACTTTAAAACATGAACTGAACTTCAGGAAAATCCATGTGAGGTCATACAACAAATGATTGCATGATAATAGTCGTTTACTCTTTTATGTAAAAAATGATTTACAGATAAAGGACCACTATACGCAATGTAAGTTTAATGAAGACAGCGAAGACAAATGCAATCTTTAGTTTTTCAAGGAAACTCTCTAAGACAACATAAGGCTTATTTCATCCTATAGGTGCCAGAACCCGTTTTTGTACTACTCATGACACATTTCTTAAAAAAGGTATTCACCGTGGCAGAGCATCAGGGGCTGTCACACTCTCAGTGTAACAAAAACAAACGATGATTGAGCGAGACAGGTCTTGTTTGCCTGGTTTCAAGAATGTCTCGAAACAACAAACGTGCACAAAAGCTTTGTCACCTCTTTCATACACCGTGAAAGATGGTTCCAAACTTTAACTCCAGTATTTGTTCATATGTAACAGATTAATGAATTCCCCAACATGTTCACTTATTTTATAGGATTGTTTTCTGTGGTCAAGCAGAAACAGACCCTGATCCTGTCACGTCCACTACAACAACAATTCAGTTCACTCTGTGTGCTGTCTTACCTCATCTTAGGGTATACTCTCATGACTTACCGATTCTGTTTAGGGATTCTTTTTCTTTCTAAATCAATGTTGCCTCAATCCAGAATCAAGATGCATATGTAACAATTATCTGAACTGGTACACACCAGAAAGACATGATTGTATTTTCTGTATGATTTGGTTACAGCAGCACCAGGTAGGGATGGATGTAACATGCTTAGGTGATCATCTCAATGAAAAATGATATCTTAACACCAGAGTTAAATGCATGGCCTTCTTTTCTGTTCTCTTTACATCAATATGAATAGACAGAGAGAAAACATTGGTAATTACTTCCACCCAATGAACACAAGACTATGCAAGGTAAGACTGACAATGGTGCTGAACCTTTAGGGCATGACTGAAAAGCTGACTTGAAACAAAAAGGTAAATAAACTATTGTTTAAATTGGTTTCTGTCTTTACATGCATGCTCTTTTGCATAACATACCTGTGACTGTCTCAGTATGCTTTGTGCTGAATGCACAAGCCAGGAGCAATGAGGTTAAAATGCTTTACCTGAAAACTTCTAATAAACAGTTACAACCTGTCAACTTTATACTGTCTCCAACAGCTGTATCTGTTATCAGTTTCAATGAATCAGAAGTTCAATTCATTCGATGGGCCTTTCATTACTCATTAACTCAACAAACACTTTACAAACCATTTAATCGTATAAACAAGAACATGATAAAACATTATTACCGTCCTTTATAACTAAAGTTATAGGCTCTTCAGGGTGAAGATGAGCACCATAATATAACATAAGTACAAAGTTGTTGGCCTTTAAAAAGAAATGTAGGCAGTTAGGCTGGCCTACAATTTATTTAGCATATGCATTGATCAGCAATTCTATTGTCAATGTAAGAAGATGTTCCAGACGTACAAAATGAGAATGGTGATATGTTCAAGTCGTCTTCATTTTCATCTCTTCAATTCGTTTTCCCAGACTCAGACAATGTCGAACACTGGTTTAACAAAGGTGTACAAATGGACAAGGACATAAGATTTCCAAAATATCACAGTAATCGTCGGCCTACTCGCCATATAGCTGCACCTTGACACCTCTTGATTTTGAGGAGCATATTTAGACATTTAGATTAAAATACAACATAACATAGAGGAGGCCCAAGGGGCAAAGGTTTAAGGCATTTGTCCTAAAACATAAAAAACTGCATTTGTGTGTCTATATATTTACTGAATTAAATACTTAATGTAGGGTAAATGCTACATTTAGACACACAAGTATCACCATTTACAAGAGAACAGGGGTATACAATATCATAATAATACGTTTAAATATAGGCCCTTCCTCCAAGTAGCGATTATCGGGATCCGAGCACAAAGTGCAAACTGCCCCAAGTAGCAAAAGGTTGAAAGATTTGACCACTTCAACGGGTGAAATGGGGACCATTTGAATTTTGGATGAAGGATTTAAAGATAGACAAAACCATGTCAGAGAAACAGAGGAAAACATCTTATGTCTGATTTGTCTGTGATGTCTGATATTAGGGGTGGGAATCTCTTGGCACCTCACGATTCGATTCGATTCCGATTCAGAGGTCAACGATTCGATTCTAAACCGATTATCGATTCTAAACCGATTATCGATTATCAATTCTAAACCGATAAAACAATTATCGATGCATCTCGATTTTTAAAACATTTGAGTTTGCTACTCAGAGTCTCAAATCACTTCCTACTTTGAGTTTGATAATTAAAGAAAATCAACGGATGAATTACCTTCTCTATTTTTTTTATTAGAGAAAAAGTTTTTCTTTGTCACAATTATGACTTTCTATGAACAATGCAATAATCGATGCAGCTTGCATTTCAACACAAAATGAATGTGTAAAAAAATTAAAAAATCGATTATGAACTTTTCTGAATCGAGACAGAATCGTTCTAGAGAGAATCGAGAGAAATCGAAAAATCGATTTTTTCCCCCCACCCCTATCTGATATACAGTATGCCATTATGAATGAGCCTAAGAAATTTAATTATGATTAAGATCACACAGGTATTGTATTGTGATCTGTATTGATCATGTGTTGGTTGCTGAATTTTGATTGCCTGTTGACAGCCATTTTGTTGAGCAAGCCAAATCGAACTTTAGGAGACGTAAGCAAATGTAGTCAAGTGTAAGCATACCAATTTTCAACATTTTAGTTCAAATAGTTCTTGAGATATTGAATGTCAGATGCAGCGTCCCAATGAACAAAATGTTACTACATCTGGCATGCATTCAAAATAGGAGCTAGTGATGTAGGGTGTCAAATTTCCATTGAACTTTTACATCACAACATATTGACTATGCTGAAATGCTAGATTTTAGCTTTGAACGTTATTCACTTGATGGTGCCATTCAACAAATTACGGTAATCATGTTTTTATTTTGGCAAACGTTTTTTGAGCTATTGCCAAAAAAGTGCTTTGACCCTAATCCACTTCAGGGGGTGTTAGCACAAAAGGAAAATCACACCTAGGACACAAACCTTTTATTCTGTCATCAGAGCTACCAAAAATTCCAAAACACCAAGATGGTGTCCCCTGATCCAAGTGAATCTGTCAGAGCCCCTCAAAGCTCAGTTCTCTGACCTTATTTTTTTGTGCAGGTCAAGGTCCATCAAAAGCTCCATAAGCATGATGGCATTTCATTTAAGGCATTTCATGTCTCCAGCAGTATCCTCTCTGAAATGCAAGGAGCTCACTGTAGAGGAGAACTGTCTCCTGTCTTTCCTGCGTTTTCCATTATCTCTTTGTTCAAGCGGTCTGTCCTGCTGATCTGCAACCCGATGCCTTTTCATGCCATTTCATCTCCTCTTCTCCGCCCCGTGCTGGACCCCATTCTCTCCTCCCTACGGAGGACTCTCGCTGTGCTCCACTTCCTCCTGTGTCGCGCCTGGCTTCTCTACACCCTTTGGAGGCTGACAGCTGCCTTTGCCTGTCCCTCATACCCGTACAGGAACGTGGCGGCAATCACCAGCGCTGTGCCGAGGAAGAACACACTGTAACAGAAGAACAGACTTATTTAGCTTGGACAAGCATGTGAACGGAGTGAAGTACAATTAGAGGGCTGTTCGGACTGTCTGTTAAACAGTCCTAGAGAGCTTTTGGTAGGTGGTGGTTTGAAGTGACAGGATGTGGAAAGCTTTTTTTGAGACTCCTAGTATGCGTTTACCTGGTAGGATCAAAGTCCTCTAACCAGAGGTACGATATGATACAGGACAAAATGATGGAAAGCGATGTAGCGAAGCCCTTCAAAATGTTGTCTGCATATTTGATAACAGTTGCGACGACCAAACCCCCCAAAGCCTGTCAAGAAAGAGAACATAAGCAAACACTGCAGTAACACACTATGATGAATTCTCTTTAAATGTTTGAAACACCAAAATAACACACCTGTAACAGAACAACTGTCCAAGTGAGGCTGTTGTATCCCCGGAACATACCGGACTCTCTAATGGCCTCTCCGTCATTAACAAATGCAACCATGAGACCAAAGACGAGCCCAAATATACCTGAATACAAGACACGGAGACATGCATGTGTGGTGATGACATATGCTCTTAGTGTGAGTGTGTGTGTGTGTGCATGTGTGTGTGTATGTGCGTGTGCATGTGTGTGCATGTGTGTGTGTGTATGTGTGTGTATGTGTGCGTGTGTATAGGTGTGTGTGTGTATGTGTGTGTGTGTGTGTGTGTGTGCATGTGTGTATGTGTGTGTGTGTGTGTGTGTGTGTGTGTGTGTGTGTGAGAGAGTGTGTGTGTGTGTGTGTGTATGTGTGTGCGTGTGCATGTGTGTGTGTATGTGCTTGTGCATGTGTGTGCATGTGTGTGTGAATGTGTGTGTGTGAATATGTGTGTGTGTATGTGTGTGTGTGTGTGCATGTGTGTATGTGTGTGTGTGTGTGTGTGTGTGTGTGTGTGTGTGTGTGTGTGTGTGTGTGTGTGTGTGTGTGTGTGTGTGTGTGTGTATGTGTGTGTGTGTGTGTATGGGAGAGACAGAGGCCTGGTGTGAAAATAAGCCAAACTACAAACTACTAAAAATACAAACTGTGAAAAAAAAGGGAATTATTTAAAGCAACATTTGTATGCATACTGTGTGGGATTGGCTGTGATTTGTGCAAAGTATAACTGAGTTGCTTTAGACAAGGCAGTTAACTAAAGGCGGATGTAAATGACTAACCTAGCTGGAGGTTCCGCACCCATACACTCTGTATCGTCTCCTTGAGGATCTTCTCAAAGTAAACACCAGCAAAACCACTAGAGCAACACGCTGCCAGAACAGCCAGCACTCCCACCAGCTGGGAGCCGGCTGATGGCTCTGTTTGCTCCGGAGTCTGTGGTACCTCTACTGGCCACTAGGTGAGTAACAGGATGTGTATGTGCACGCACAAACACACACACACACACACACACACACTTTTAATAACATAGCACATTTGATAAGGAAATGTGAAACTCTGACTTTAATCAAGTATGTATGTGTGTTAATCATATGCATTTGTGAGTTTAAACATGATGTTTCTGTCTCTGTTCTTAAATGCTGACGTTTCTAACTCTGTGTATGTGCTTAAAAGTGTATCTTCTCTGTGTGTGTGTAGGCAAGGGCTGATAATAAGAACTAGTAATCCTTCTTTTCTGCCTTGCTGATGCATTACGTTGCAAAAAACATAGTAAGATGACCTCGGACGTCAGAGACCCACCACCTGGTTATCCCTTCTGACAAAGTGTTTTGGCATCAGAGAAAGCTAACTTCTTTCTATATAAGCCTTGAGTGATGTGTTTAATTTTGCTTCTCTGTCGTCTGCTGCAGTCTGGGAGTGAGCCCGTGCCTCTCTCTGGCCTGCCAGGACGTGGGTGAGCCCGACAAGCTTGTAAAAACTATATACTTATATGCAAATATAAGCACTTATATGCAAATCCGGAGTCCTGAGGTAACTTGAGTGAATTTTCACTTAACAACATTCACAATTCATCTAGAAAATCTTAGAAAAATAACTTGCCAGAGTGTATTTTCAAAGTTTTTATGGCCACTATAATCGCTAATCTTCAAAGAATATTCCTGTTGATCTCAGAAAACAGGTTAAACAGTCGCAGTGACATTGCTTCTTACCTGGACAAGAGCTATCCCAGCCATTAGAACGAGCAGAGAAAGCCACTGGTAGGTGCCCAGTCTCCTCCCCAGCATTGACACGGAGAACAGCGCTGTTGTCAGGATCTTCAGCTGATACGTCACCTGGTGCACCAAACATAAGTGTACGTGTGTGTTTGAGGGTGAGTGTAAGTGTGTGTCCATGGCAAATATGAGATCCATGCCCCTCGTGGGAGGCAACACACTACCACTGAGACATGCGTGTTTACTGGATGCTTTACTGGTCACTAGCTCAACTGTATGGTATTTTGGTTATGTTAAGAGTATATGAATATGAATGAATGTTGGTGGTGGTCGGAGGGGCCGTAGGCGCTGATTGGTAGCCACGCTTCTGTCAGTCTGCCCCAGGGCAGCTGTGGCTACAGATGTAGCTTACCACCATTTACATTTACATTTACATTTAGTCATTTAGCAGACGCTTTTGTCCAAAGCGACGTACAAGGGAGAGAATATTCAAGCTACGAGCAATAGAACCTGGTGTAACAATAAATAAATACTACTTTACATTAGAAATATAACAAAATGAAATAAAAAGAAAGAAAGAGTGCAGAAGTGTAACTGCTGTAATTGCAAGTTACGCACTAGTCGAAGTGCCAGTTAGGACGGGAAGTGCTCTCTGAAGAGTTGGGTCTTCAAAAGCTTCTTAAAGGTAGAGAGGGACGCCCCTGCTCTGGTAGTGCTGGGCAGCTCATTCCACCAACGTGGAACTACAAATGAGAATAGTCTGGACTGCCGTGCTTGCACAGACGGCAGTGCCAAACGACGCTCACTAGAAGAGCGCAGCATCCTGGGTGTAACATTTGCCCTTACAAGAGCATTTAGGTAGGTGGGAGCAGAACCATCAAGCACTCTGTAGGCAAGCATAAGTGACTTGAACTATGATAGTGGTAATGCCTTTTTTGTCTTCAGGTATTCACAAGTCAAACATGTTCTGCCGGCTGTACTCCAGACTCTGGTATGACTGTGTCTGAATGATTACTGGACTCTGTAAAAGCTGTAAAAGCGACTTTGAGTACTTAGAAAAGCGCTATATAAAATAAATGAAATAATAAATAATAGAATAAATAAAAAAAGAGTGAAATGTACTTGATTTAATCTGCAATGTAAAATGACCTCCTGAAAACTGGTAGTGCTAAAGACCAGCAAGAAGGATACAGGATGTTGAACTGTTACGCAAACGATGCATACAATGTTGATATTCAGAGTAGGGTAAATGTCACCAGGATCTTACAGAAAGGCATAGTCATGAAGACAAACACCAGACACACAGTAGAGCTCGCTTACCTGGTAAGTAGCGGCATCGAGGTGGGAGAGGGCCACATAGAGCAAGTTGTTCTGGAACGTGTAGATGGCAGATGGGATTGCGAGCTTCAGGGTTTCTGTTGGCTTGTTAACAATCTCTTCCCTCAATACATGATTTAAAGCCCTCAAGCTAAATGCTGGAGAACAAAAAGCAAAGAGAGAGAGTCTGGAGTACAGCCGGCAGAACCTGTTTGACTTGTGAATACCTGAAGACAAAAAAGGCATTACCACTATCATAGTCATTGACACTGACATTGTCAGAAAAGTCAACATCAACCCTATGGAATGAGGAACGATCAATAACT
>NC_045176.1:5852150-5944650 GCF_900700415.2 Clupea harengus
GCCTGTCTGTTGAACAGGCAGGCAGCTCTCCCCACCCTGCTTCTAGGGCACACAGACCTGAACTTTTACAGGTTGCACACAAAACAGGGAAACGTATGACACGGCTGACCGGGTGCTCTACTAGATGCAAGCACTGAGTGCTTATTGTAGGTGTTAATGAATCTCACCGTATCATTCAGAAAATATTCTGTCAGCCATTATCCTAACTACTAGAAGTGGGGATTCTATTCAACTTGATCAAATAGTTGTGATCAGCGGTAGCAGACGAGGAGATAGATTCTTAGTCACAAACACAAAAATACATGAGCGCACATGCACACAAACATACACAGAGACATATACAACTTCACAGCTGTGCATGCAAAGATATTTGCCAGTTGCCAGTTAGAGTAGTATAAAGCCCATGGTAGTAGAAACTAATCTACAATGGCATTACGCATTACCATGACATTGAATAAGACACATTGAAACAGAAAACATGTATCTTTTAAAGGTGTTTAAGTATATATCATAATTTTATAACAGATTCATAACATATGTATTCAATACAGTGTTTGACTCTGGTACGTGTTTATTACTTCTCTTTATCAGTATTTTTTTTTATATATATTTGTAAGTATTTAACAATCAAAAGACTACCAAAAGACAGACTTCGCAGTCTGAGGATCTGAGTGATGTATTATAATATATATGCTATTTTTTTTTTTTAATTCAATGATTTTACCAAAGCCGGTATAGGCCTTCATCAAATCTGGGAAGAGCCACATCCAAGCATTAATGTAAAAATTCAAGAAGCATCAGTAGCTCATCATACAAATAGCGAAGTCTGACCACGCACATCTGTCATGGGCTACTGTGAGCCGTGATAAATCCCGTGAAAAGCACACACACATTTGTGTGTTTGATTTAAATGGACTATACAAAGAAGTATTAAGTCTATGAGAGTTTCAACTGATATATTTGAGGTTCAAATAGTGAATTCAGCCTAACGTCATGCCAATATTAAGTAGACTCATCGTAAACCACACTCAAGTTTGGACGGCGAAAAGTCTGACATTTTTCCAGAGATGCTCAAAACCGGAGTTCCGCTGTGGTCTTTCCGAGAGTCAGCAAAAAGTTCTCCTTTAACATGCCTTTAGACTTACATTGAAAGTAGACTAGACATATTAGACTAGTAAACTATGCGATTGTAATGCTTACCCGAAAACGAAGAGAATGAACCAGTGATGCACCTCTTCTCTGAAATCACCCCACCGGCGCTGGGTATCCTACAGGAATACCCGGTCACACGTGTCCATACTAGAACGCTAATTAAGATTTCGTGAAGGCGTGGATGTACACTTCGTCGTCACACACAATTTCAAAGAATGTGACTAGCAGGTAAAATCGTCAGTATTTTCTGCTCACCTTGGTCTTTAAAAAAAACCGGTTTAGCGACATCTGGTGGCGCCAGGCCACATCAGGCACCATGCAAACTGCAACGAACATGTCTAGCCTGTTTTAAATAAACCTAAAAAAAACTGTAAACAAAGAATAAACATGACCATCTTTGGTGCCACTACTTGCCAACATTCATAACAGAAGTTAAGTTGTAGCCTATTCTCTTAGTCAGCTACCAGGAGACAGAACTCGGAGCACTAGCACAAGCATTTATCCGACATACATCAAATTACTGTGAGGACAAAAGTTATTCGAGGTATTCAGATATCTAAACAGTCTTAAGCACATTAAGGTCTCCGAATTTATGTTTATTTTGATGACTTCCCCTCTTGAGAATAAGCAGTGAGAGACAAGAATATGGATTATTGCTAAGATTATTTATTGTTGCTGTTTTGTTAGTTGCTTTGTATTTATTTTCTGTATAAGTAATATCTTTTGTAATTTGCTGCTGCATGCCACTTGCTTTGGCAAATGGGTATAAACTCGTATGTGTTTTGCTTTCAATATCCTTCCCTTCATGCTGGGGGCCCAAGGCCAGGTGGTCAATTCTACCCCCCTAGTAGGGGTAGTATTTTTACATTTACATTTAGTCATTTAGCAGACGCTTTTATCCAAAGCGACTTACATATGTGCGACTTACAATGTATACACATTTTACATTTACACTGATGGCACATTGCACATCAGGAGCAATTAGGGGTTCAGTGTCTTGCTCAAGGACGCTTCGACAGGGAATCGAACTAGCAACCTTCTGATTACTAAACGACTTCTCTACCACTGTACCACTGTCGCCCGTAGTATCTTCCTTGTTGTGTGCTGTACCCATGGACGTGTTGATTCACCCTTACCAGGTGTGCATGTGTGTGCGGAGCACCTTTGGTGTGACCTCCGGAGGTACTGCACTTCCTAATAATCTGCCTCTACTGGTAAGCCTCCAGTTAATATTTTGCTTCTTTGTCTGTGGTGCTATTGTCTGTGTTGCCCCTTGTCTACTTTTTCCTGCAGCTACAAATTCTTGTGTTTTGTATTTTATCTGGTGGTTTATTTAATAAAACCTATATTATTTATGGGAACAACGCCTCTGCTTCCTCAGTAAATGAACCTGTGTGCCCTTATGGGGCTAGCTTGGTTCATCCTAACTATTTCCCAGGATGAAACTCCCAGGGTGGCATAGTCGTGTGTGCTTTTGGTGACAAAAGGTTGTTTTATTCTGGTTTGACAGGCAGAACATGCCTAACAGCTACGCCATCTATTCCAATTGATAGACTTAACAAAGTTAGTCATTCACACAGTGATGGAGATAATTTCCAAGCACTGTTAATGACTTAAGAATATATTAATCAAGTGCCTTGTATTAATATATACCTTGTATGAATCATGTGCTTATGTAAGCAGGAACATGGCTTTTCTGTGTTTCTGTGTGTGTGTGTCACTAAGATTATTAGGTGCCACTTAGTCTACATATTCACAAGAGCATGTTCTGGTTTGACAGGCAGAACATGCCTAACAGCTACGCCATCTATTCCAATTGATAGACTTAACAAAGTTAGTCATTCACACAGTGATGGAGATAATTTCCAAGCACTGTTAATGACTTAAGAATATATTAATCAAGTGCCTTGTATTAATATATACCTTGTATGAATCATGTGCTTATGTAAGCAGGAACATGGCTTTTCTGTGTTTCTGTGTGTGTGTGTCACTAAGATTATTAGGTGCCACTTAGTCTACATATTCACAAGAGCATGTTTAGACCAGAGGTGATAAGAAGGGTCGAACTGTGCTTCTTCCGACCTTGTGCAAAACTGCCATCCTTGCAAGACAGGGAGCCTCGGACGTCAGAGATCTACCACTGAACGCTAAACTTCTGTCTATATAAATCTTGTGCGATGTGTTTAATATTGCTTCACTTTCATCCTTGTGCTGTGAGTGAGCCCGATTGCAGTTGTTGTTGTCTAATAAATATACTTATATGCAACTCCGGAATCCTGCCATCCTTGCAAGACAGGGAGCCTCGGACGTCAGAGATCTACCACTGAACGCTAAACTTCTGTCTATATAAATCTTGTGCGATGTGTTTAATATTGCTTCACTTTCATCCTTGTGCTGTGAGTGAGCCCGATTGCAGTTGTTGTTGTCTAATAAATATACTTATATGCAACTCCGGAATCCTGAGGTAACTAGAGTGAATTTTCACCTATCAGTCAGACATGCACATTTACCCTTGTCGGCACATTAACTATCCATTATCCTGACCTTCATGAGACTAGTACTCCAAACCTGCACTCTGTCACTCGACATAACTGGATTCCCAACGGAGACGGCACCATTGAGGAAAGGGATGGCTACATTAGGTTGCAAAGTATTCTTTGAGGGATTCTTTGAGTTTCTCCAAATCTCCACTTTCTGATAAGAACAGACAATCCAGTGGTAGCATACTCAAATCACCAGGAGCAACACCCTCACAGCAACTGCACAGTTTGGCTCCTATCAAAATGAAACTTTACACAATGAAAGTACCCATGAAAAGTAAAAATGTTTGTATTACAAGTTTCTTTAAAAATGAAAAAATCAAGCCTATTTGGGTGTATTTTGGGCATATTCGATTAGTGTAAAGCTCATTTGCATATTACAATTCATTTTCAAAGAAACTTGTAATACAAACATTTTTACTTTTCATGGGTAGCCTACTTTCATTGTGTAAAGGGAAAAAATTACATTTTGGGGGTGTATTGTTGCCTGGCATTATTAGCACACATCTCAGATTGATGAGAACTAAACATATTTCCTCAACTAGGATTTCTTAGGACTTTAAGTATGTTGTTCTGGACACCTCATAGAAATGATCTATGCTGAAAAAAATGATTTTACAATTAGTCTGTCGTAAAATGCTACTTTGCCTGGACTATATAGGAAAAACACTTTTGCGATGCCTTTCCAAGACGTGCTTCCTCCCGTACGCTTGATGGCAGTGTATCACAATGTCACCCAGTGATTGGACGTAGAAGTAGAGTTGTCTTCCCATGTGATTCAGAAAAACATGACCTGAAACTGACACAGCTACGTTACAGTGTTTCCTTTATTCGAGTGAAAATGGTGCGTAAATTGAAATTTCACGAAAAGAAACTCTTAAAGAAAGTAGATTTCATAAACTGGGAAGTCGACAATAACTTGCACGAAGTTAAAATACTACGAAAATACCACATCGAGAAGAGAGAGGACTACACAAAGTAAGTGATGTTAGTTAGCTAGCTGATTAGCTAACTACGAGCCTCCGTATTTAAAATGAATGTTTTCAAATCATATTTTAAGTAGATGTTTTTTTTATGTTTTAGGTACAACAAATTAAGTCGCCATATAAGAGAATTGGCCAGAAAAATTAGGGACCTTGACGAAAAGGATGGATTCAGAGCTCACAGTACTGCGCTCCTCCTGGAAAAACTGTGAGTGTGCTCATTGATTGATGATAGCTTTATCATTGGCTAATCGAATAGCCACAGTAGAGCTTTGCCCTAAGCACCATAACTCCATTGTCACTGACTTAATTATTACTTTACATTCACAGGTACAGTGTGGGAATAATCCCAACCAAACAGAACCTGTCTTTAATTGAGAATGTCAGTGCCTCCTCCTTCTGCAGGTAAATGCCACTCCGCCAAATGCGTTTGTTTCCTTTGTGTTGACTAAGCTAAACGCCCTTTATGAAGTGTAATCAACTGGCATTTCTGCCACCACCTTACATACGAGCTTTTTCATTTTCATGGACGATTGCCTGTCTACCAAAAATTCAATTTTCTGCTTGTTACCACAGACCTAGATTTAAACCTGGGTTAACTTTTGCAGTGGGTTTATTGTGTCTCTCTCTGCTGGTACTTTATTGTGTGTGTTTTGTCTGCTTTTGCGTTTTAGGAGACGGCTTCCGACTGTCATGTTGCGTCTACGCATGGCCCAGAATCTGAAGACGGCAATTACTTTCATCGAGCAAGGACGTATCCTTCGTAAACCTGTGGAATTATAGGGCAGGTTATTGTGTTGCATATCAATAGTAGTGTATTTAGCACCGTATTATAACTACAGGGTACACTGCAACCTTCACACTGATACCTAATAATACTTAACAACAACAAAGATGCCTTTGTGAGCATTTCACTGGGGTTGTCAAGTGGCCACTGTCCTTTGTTAGTGTTTTGTTGAATTAGACCCACAACACCCTCAGAAGGCTCAACAATGGTGTCTGGTGTCCCAGATCCATCTGCCTCCATACTCACGGTTAGGGCACGTCAATACCAGGGACGACAAGGCGGGGCTGGGGGTGGGGTACGCTCCTGGGAGTACAAACCTGGGTAAAGGTAGGAATTGAATACAAACCCAAGTTGGGGATGGGAAAACCCTTTAGGATTACAAACCCAGATTAGGGTAAGGGAATACAAATAGGACACGCACCCTGATCACCTCTGGCAGCTAAACTATGGAACTGTCCTATGCACTATGCCTGTCACCTTGTAATGTGCCTTGTGCATTTTGAACCACTTCTCGTGATGACAAAAGCTTAGTTTCATTTTTAACCATCAAGCCGTTTCTGCTAAGATTTTGTTTTCTGTCACGTCACAGTAACCCTTAGCTTTGGTGGTTCGCTGAAGAACCAAACCAAGAAAGTCAGTGTGCAGCATTTAGAATACGAGTTGGATATCAGATCTTTGTAGTCCTTTTCCTTGACTCCTTCCTAAGATATTAGAGTTGGACCAGAAGTTGTATCAGATCCTGCATTCCTCGTCACCAGGTCAGCTCGCAAAACAGTTTTTCCCGAATTTACTGATTGTCATTTGATGTCCGTGATTTCTCACAGTGGTTCAGTACCATCAGATCACCTTTCTAGGAATGTTAAGAATGACATTATTCAATTTAATTCTGTTTGTGTTAACATTATAGGAATATGGAGGACTTTGTTACGTGGGTTGACTCTTCTAAGATTAAACAGCATGTCATGAATTACAATGAAGAGGTAAGGAGTATACTGTGACTTTAAATTGAATTCTCTTATCGTTCTGCTGAAATGTACATACAGTACCAGTCAAAAGTTTGGACACACCTTTTCATTTTTTGAGAAGTTTTTTTCTTTACTTTTATTATTTTCTACATGGTAGATAACACTTTTTTTTTGTTTAGTACATCATTCCATATGTGTTCTTTTGTAGTTTAAATGTCTTCAGTATTAATCTACAATGTAGAAAATAATAAAAGTAAAGAAAAAACTTCCAAACTTTTGACTGGTACTGTACTATGGCTCATTACTACCCTTTTCTATATTTTATTCTGACGTGATATCTTAACATTAGTATCTGATTTTCTCTATTTTGGCTGTTTTCAGAGGGATGACTTTGACCTTGTGGTGTAGTGTTCTACAGAGTATGGTGCCATTCGAACAGGCCTATATGTGGATGTTGTCTTCAAAATTGCATGTATGCACCCTTTTGTAATTTTGTTCAGTATCTAACAGACTTATTAATAGAACATAAACCATGCAGCTAAACATACAGCAAGCACATTTTGTTGAATTTCCATTTGTTTTATATAAAAATATTTCTGCACAATAAAGAATGTCCGTAGTTAGTTATGTGTCCTTATTTTTCTTTCTCAAATCTCAAATTAACAAAATGCATTTAAACTTGTAGAATGGGATTGCTACAACGGTTTAACACATTTTGTCATAAATATCTTGTAACATCACATTAAGTAACAGGTTTAATAAGAAGCTATTAACAATTCGAAGTCAGATGTATTTCAAAATTCTATCTAGATTCCAAGCGACACTGGTGAAAATGTCTTAACATACTGAATGTCAACTAAATGAATTTGACCACATCTATTTGTACATTTCAATACAAACATGTGTAAGCACATTCAGAGCACACATCACAGTCCAAGGCATCAGTTATGGGAACTTCTCTGGAGCCCCCAGTGAACAGTCGTCACCTGACAGTCCTCAGAACAAATAAAAGTTCCTTAATTTGGTGGTCTCAGAGCCACCAGAAACGCACATACACGATGAGCGTGATCAGAAACACCGCGCCGACTGCCACCTTGGCGTATGTGGAACGAGTGTTCAAGTACTTGGCATCACTGCGGTACTTTTTGGAGAGGCTGGACAAATTACTGGCTTTGGAGTCCAATGCTACAGGAAGAAAGGGAAGATTGAGAAACCACATACATGTGTGTGTATATGCATTTAACTGTGCTGAGACAATGTCCTTTTTGACAGGACCAGAGACAAAATGATTGTGAGTTTCTGATAATGGGATGGAGTAATGACTGATGAGAAAAAGACTAGGATTGGAGAAATATTACAGATTTGTAAAATGAAGAGTAAAAAAAGCTTCTCAGTTATCAATACTGCCCTGGGCCTGTGCTTCTAACAAATCTTAGGCAATGTGTGCATAGAAGTGTGTTTAACGTCTGTAAGGGTTTTAGTCTAATCACTTTATAGTGGGAGTCTATAAAACTTTGTCATTCTTTCTTCAGATGTTTACCTGACAAGGCTTCTCCTCTCTGAAGTACCTCCTCGATATTTGCGACCATAATTCTTTGGACATCATGCAGTTCCGTGTTAATGCTGGTTAAGTTCCTTCGTGCTCGACTGTCGATGTATGACTTCTTTGTCTTCTGGATATATGTGTCTGGAGATAGAGTATTTGTCATTAACAATTCAGTTGCAGATTCAAAATATTTTTGAATAGAGTAAACCCACTCACCAAACTCAATGAAGGAATAGGGCCGTGAAACTACAGGCACCTTCCTCCCATACTGCTCACTGAACTCGGTTTCGAGGTCCTCCAAGTACGCAAAAGCAAGTTTTCTGGGGAAACCAGCTTCACACAAGGCGAGGTAGCAAACACCTTTCTCTATGGCATAGCTGGTAAAATGGTGATGACATCATGAAGAACTCACACACCCACGAACCTACAAACACTACATACTGTATGACTTTCAGGGCAAGACTTATACTTACTGAAAGTTCATGGCCCCCGCCTCTAAAGTACATCTACTGGGACTTTCACTGTTGAGCTTACGGTATAGCTGCTTAGCTTGAGTTTGATACGGCTGTAGGTCCCGACCAGACTACAAAAAAAAAATTGTTGTCTTAGCATGTAAACCAGATTAGAAAACAAAAACTCAAACCAGCCAAGTTGGCAAAAGAGGAATAGGTTGACTTCGCATACAAGAACATACAATGTGTTTTTTGTTAAAGTGAAGTCGCTGAAATGACAGGTCTACTTTACTCCAGCCAGTTGCGCAGGAGTAGTTAGCTAGTTGTCTTAACGTTATCCATAGCTAAGTAGCTATTAAAGTTCATTCAAACCTGCTCATCTTCTTGCATTGACGCTGCAAGAGGCAATCCGTCTGCCACCCGAACAATCATTGTAAGTAGAACCATCGTGTTAATGTGTGTTTTTTATAACAGGCTGTAGATATATGCAACTTATAGCTTTAAAAAATACCACATAAATGTAGTACAGCTAGGCTACAAGGAATGTGCTGACCCAGGGAGCTCTGGCAGCTGAGCAGGGTTTGCTACGGAGAGGTGTGTCTGTGCCAATACAGTCCGACTGGGTATGGTGTCCGTTTCCACTTCCGCACTTACCCTCATCCCATCCTTTTACAGGTGTTGGATCGTTTTAAAAGACAAAATGTCTATCAATGATGCCTTTAAGCGAGGTTCTCCACAGTGTTTGGATTTTTTTGTCTCATTTCTTTGTATTTTAATTGTAAACCTTTAGTAAAACTTTGCATGAGTGGTCTGCATTCGCTCATACATCACGTACATAAATCCGATAAAACACAGAAATTGGGATGAAATAGATTACAATAGATATCAAAAACAGTTACATTTGGTGAATTCTTGTTGAGTATTAAAGTCGTTGAATGTTTCGGCGATCGTTTAGCCTTTCCTCAAAACTGCCAAATGAATAGGTGGCCCATCGATTATTTATGTCTGTGGACTGGAATTCACATGCAAGACACGGGCGACAGTTTGAGCGAGTTGGAAATCCCGCCTGCTAGAGCTGCTCTTGTACGGGTTTCTGTTAAGAAAACTGCAATACTGTTAATACGACAATATAAAGTAAGTACCAACAATACTGTGGTGAACATATAAACCTGGATTTTCTGGTTCAACAACGTCAGTCTGTGCGGAGGCGTCCACTGTTCGAAATGCCTCTGTTTCTGTTTCTTTGTTGTTCCCTTCGTTGTTGTTATCATCCTTTCGTTTTTTTGGGCCTCTTATCCTGTTTCTACCTAGATTTAAGTTATTTGGGTTTTTATTATAGTATTTGAGGCAGTAACAGCATGCGTACGTATTTTCAACATAAAACAGCTGTGGGTTAACATTAGCTAGCTGACGTTGGTTGTGTGGCAGCTTGCTGTAATGGGTTAACTTGAATGCGCCGATCTCTATCAAATTGCTGCTGTACTTTCTGTATGGCTATTTCTGGCTCTAATTACTGTTGATCGCTGTCTTACGATGAAATATTGCACCGCGTATGTTATTTCATCGCTAGAGTGTATTGCTAAGGCTAAAGTTGTACGTTAGCGAGATATAGGTGCACAGCTGCTCCCAGCTGTTTGTGCGTTTCGTGTCACGTCTCTGCTGCGATGGTCGGACTGGGCTAGAAACAGTACTGTCACTCAGTCATTGTTTTTGGATTAAGGCGTTGCGGGTTTGAATGATGAGGAAACAAAGACCGTAACACGGAGCTTGTTTTAAACCAAAACCATCTTGGCACATTTTTTGAATTATACAGCACACAAGCTATTGTCCTCACGTCACCTGTTCCTCGAATAAATCTGAACTGTCGCGGGACATTTTCCTCATGGCCCTCAGTTTTGTGTAGCCAATATTTTCCACTCGTTATCTCATTTCATACGCGTTTTCTCATTTCATCTGTACCGACTGCTTCTCTCTTCTTGTTCGGTTGGTTGGCAGCCTTCAATGGAGTGATTTTCACAAGGCCCATTGTGTGACACTCCAGTTGACCGTGAGAGATGATCGGAATACTGTTAAGAGATCTTAGTTATTTAGATATAAGTATGCAGCTTCAGTATGCCGCCGATAATCATTGCCATTTGTTATGGTTTTGAGAGGCTAATATGGTTGGCAAAGCGTGATGTGTGGTTTATTAGTGAAATGATTGTTCTCTTCCAGAAGGCAGAGTATGTGATGCTCTACTAGACAAGTTCTTATCACTTTTGTCCACTCATTAGTCACACGATCCCCTTCATGAACCGTACTGTCTGTGCCTGGCCCTTTTCAAAGTCAGCAACTCAGTGCCTGCAAGCACACATTCAAAGTTTAAAATCAAGATATGATTGAAACTCCAAAAATGTGATGGGTGTCAATATTTCAAACTTGACTGACCACATGATTAACTCCTAGGGCAGAAGCAGTTTTGCAGAGGACCAGTCCTACAACCACATTTCTTTCCCATCAGCCTTGTTCATGTGTTTTGCTTTTAGGTTTTGAAGCCAGCAGAGATGCTAGATGGATATTCTTTAATACCTGGCAACACAGGCAATGCAATGTTACTGCATTTATATGTTGAGTTACAGCTATTTTTCTTTTCTTGTTTCCTCTGTTAGATTTTAACACTGAGATGTAGTAGGCTAAAGGCAGGTGAGTGAGGCGATGGGATGCACCTCGGCCAAGCAGTTGTCAGCTGTACCCAGTGAGGACGAGGGCCAGGGCAAAGCCTACAGCAACGGAGATGCCTTTTCAGGTCAGTTAAACAATTTCAACAATTGTTTGTTCGACATGGGCAGTTTCCCCTAAAGTAAAACCAATACATGTCATTGCTTTTCAAGTACAAGCTAGTAAGGAGGATATTTGATTAGCTATTTTAAAGTAACACTATGCAACAATTTGACACTTTTTGAGGTATGGTTTTATAGGAAACTAGTTTTGGTACCATCCTCAAATTCATTTTTATATCATATGGTCGTGTGAAGGACAGATAAACACCTGTGTCTTTCCCACTAGCTATCCAGGATATGCACTATGTAGTTCTGTGTTTCCTGGCTGGAACACCTTGCCAAAATAGAAGAAAAGCTTTCACAGCATGACATTGCTAGCTATACTGCCAAAAGACACCAGCTACTGTGTTGGCAAGCTTCTATCAGTGTCAACTGGGCTATTGGTGGTGTTTGCAAGGTTTTTGCATGCCTTTTAGGTAGTTGGCGTACTAGTTTTGGAACAGAACTCCTTATTGCAGCTTTAAAGCAATTCTGTTATTAATACTATAACTTCTTTTTGTCTGCCTGTATCTTTGCCTTCATTTAGAAGAATACAAAGCGAAGGGAGTGGAGAAGGTCAAATATGTGCACGGTGAAGAGGACCAAGTGAATGCATGCAACCAGGAAAACCTGGTAAGATCACATACAACTACAGTCATCCTAGAGTCACAGTCATGCACACTCAGTGATCGCATACAACTACAGTTTCCCTAGAGTCACAGTCATGCACACTCAGTGATCGCATACAACTACAGTCACCCTAGAGTCACAGTCATGCACACTCAGTGATCACATACAACTACAGATCACATACAACTACAGTTTCCCTAGAGTCACAGTCATGCACACTCAGTGATCGCATACAACTACAGTCTCCCTAGAGTCACAGTCATGCACACTCAGTGATCGCATACAACTACAGTTTCCCTAGAGTCACAGTCATGCACACTCAGTGATCGCATACAACTACAGTCACCCTAGAGTCACAGCCATGCACACTCAGTGATCGCATACAACTACAGTTTCCCTAGAGTCACAGTCATGCACACTCAGTGATCGCATACAACTACAGTCACCCTAGAGTCACAGCCATGCACACTCAGTGATCGCATACAACTACAGTTTCCCTAGAGTCACAGTCATGCACACTCAGTGATCGCATACAACTACAGTCACCCTAGAGTCACAGTCATGCACACTCAGTGATCGCATACAACTACAGTCACCCTAGAGTCACAGTCATGCACACTCAGTGATCGCATACAACTACAGTCACCCTAGAGTCACAGTCATGCACACTCAGTGATCGCATACAACTAGTTTCCCTAGAGTCACAGTCATGCACACTCAGTGATCGCATACAACTACAGTTTCCCTAGAGTCACAGTCATGCACACTCAGTGATCGCATACAACTACAGTTTCCCTAGAGTCACAGTCATGCACACTCAGTGATCGCATACAACTACAGTTTCCCTAGAGTCACAGTCATGCACACTCAGTGATCGCATACAACTACAGTTTCCCTAGAGTCACAGCCATGCACACTCAGTGATCGCATACAACTACAGTCATCCTACAGTCACAGTCATGCACACCCAGTGATCGCATACAACTACAGTCACCCTAGAGTCACAGTCATGCACACCCAGTGATCGCATACAACTACAGTCACCCTAGAGTCACAGTCATGCACACTCAGTGATCGCATACAACTACAGTTTCCCTAGAGTCACAGTCATGCACACTCAGTGATCGCATACAACTACAGTCACCCTAGAGTCACAGTCATGCACACTCAGTGATCGCATACAACTACAGTCACCCTAGAGTCACAGTCATGCACACTCAGTGATCGCATACAACTACAGTCACCCTAGAGTCACAGTCATGCACACTCAGTGATCACATACAACTACAGTCACCCTAGAGTCACAGTCATGCACACTCAGTGATCGCATACAACTACAGTTTCCCTAGAGTCACAGTCATGCACACTCAGTGATCGCATACAACTACAGTCACCCTAGAGTCACAGTCATGCACACTCAGTGATCGCATACAACTACAGTTTCCCTAGAGTCACAGTCATGCACACTCAGTGATCACATACAACTACAGATCACATACAACTACAGTCACCCTAGAGTCACAGTCATGCACACTCAGTGATCGCATACAACTACAGTTTCCCTAGAGTCACAGTCATGCACACTCAGTGATCGCATACAACTACAGTCACCCTAGAGTCACAGCCATGCACACCCAGTGATCGCATACAACTACAGTCATCCTAGAGTCACAGTCATGCACACTCAGTGATCGCATACAACTACAGTCACCCTAGAGTCACAGTCATGCACACTCAGTGATCACATACAACTACAGTCATCCTAGAGTCACAGTCATGCACACCCAGTGATCACATACAACTACAGTCACCCAAGAGTCACAGTCATGCACACTCAGTGATCGCATACAACTACAGTCACCCTAGAGTCACAGTCATGCACACTCAGTGATCGCATACAACTACAGTTTCCCTAGAGTCACAGTCATGCACACTCAGTGATCGCATACAACTACAGTCACCCTAGAGTCACAGTCATGCACACTCAGTGATCACATACAACTACAGATCACATACAACTACAGTCATCCTAGAGTCACAGTCATGCACACCCAGTGATCACATACAACTACAATTATTCTAGATTCACAGTCATGCACACTCAGTGATGTTCCCCCTTTGAGAAACAGCATGGTGTTGTGTCATTGGTGTTGTACCCTACGCTTTTTAGCAAAGCTCAGTCAGACATGTTGTTGTGTTTTTGATGTTGTTCCCTACGCTTTTTAGCAAAGCTCAGTCAAACATGGTGTTGTGTCATTACTGTTGTACCCTACGCTTTTTCGCAAATCTCAGTCAGTCTGTAGCCAAAATGTAATGTTGTGTGTGTGTGTTGTGTGTGGTTCTTGCAGGAGAAAAGCACACTTTTGCATAGGGGCAAACTGAAGGACTCCCAGGGTGTCAATGGCAACAAGATAAGGTGAATGACATACCTTATCTACAGCTGTGGTGATGGAGATTTGGCTTTTTATTGCTCAGACGTGGAGCGTTCTTTCTACCTAAAAATCTAAACGAAGCATTAAACCTGATGACCCATCCGCAGATTATGTGCCGCACAAAATCTAAGAACTGCGCTAAAGTAGCAGCGGATTTGTGTGTTCAAGTAAAACTACATAGCTAGGACCTTAAGAATTAAGTCATGTGTTGGAGTGGAATATAATTTGAATTGTCTTCCTTCACTGAAATGGTAGAATCCCTGTTATTGTGACTTCATCATGTTTATGTTATTCTGTTTCTATTCCATGCAGTATCCACTCATCAGAGAGCCAGCAGGAGTTTTTCAAGATGCTGGATGACAAGATTGAGAAGGTAAGGAAAGACACGATTAACCCCTCATTGTAACGTTATGTTCGATTTTGTCAGTAGAAACTAATAGCTGTCACAGGCTATGGACACTTAACTGGTCACGTTTTCAGAGAAGGCCAACATGATTTATTTTCCGTTTCCAGGGGCGGGACTACTGCTCGGAGGAAGAGGATGTGACATAGCACAGTTCTGAAGTTTTATCCACCTCCACTCAAGGCCTGATCCCCAGTCTTTCACCATGGCCAACTGGTTTGTCTCCTCTCCTCAGTGAGTGCTCGTAGGAAAAGCCTGGATGAGCAAAAGCAATATGGCGCAGACACAACACAACACACCTCTAGCGACGTATTGCGGCAAGGCCATTCTAAACAATATTTCTTCTTTCTTTACGCCTTTCCTGACACGAGTTTTCTACGGAGCCCTTAAAAGTTTTGTGCCATCACAACACTTTGACCTACATTCTCAATAGTATATGTACTATATTGTGCAGTAACACAAAACAAATATTGTGAGGAAGCACTAAAGTGTTGGAACGGAAAATTTTTTCCAGCAGTGTCCTTTGTGGGGCACCGTCATTCTCATCCAGGAGAGGAGACAGGTCAAAGTTGACAATGGAAGAGTAGTGGGATGGAGCTTTGGCAAAAGCCATGTTCAGACTGTCTGCATATCCCCCTGCCTTATCCTGCTGTTGCCTACCCGGAAGATTAAGAGGGAAAGCAGACTTTTTATTGAACACTAAGGCAGTGCTGGACACCGTTCTTTTTTTGGCCATGTTTGATTTTGAACTTTTGCAAGTGTTTGATCAGATTTTTTTTCTGAGTAGTTTTGAGATGCTATGTGATGCCTTTTGGGGAAGGGAGTACACCCCAGATATTTGTTAGTGTTTCCAAGCACCAGAGCCAATTTATTTCAGATAAATGCCATTCCATTTAGCACTGTTACATTCTTACGATTAATGTTAGATTTAGTGAGACAACCTAAATGAAAAATTTTAATGTTAACTCATCGGCTTATATAGACAACAAATTTACTGTCAGCCCAAAGAAGTTACAGTTTTGCACTCATATCCACACAAAAAGATTTACTAAGTGATACTTTTTTTTCTCTGGCCCTCCAAGAAACTTGGTCGTTATCTTGCAAGTTGTATGGTCTTCCATCTGTCTGTTTTTTTTCTAGTCTTTTTAGCTATGCTCTACTTCTGGATCATGTGTACAAATCTCAGGACACTAGTGCTGTTAAGTATTGACTGCGGTTTACTGTAGAAATACTCATACTGTACCATGGGGGGAAATTTCAGTTCTGGAATCCATTCCATTTTCCTTTATTAGTATCTACATATGTTGCCATGCAAAGAATGTAGGACCAAATAAATATTTAAAATGACTTTTGTTATATCTGCAGAAACTCTGCAGTGCTGTCTCTAACACAATAAAGGTCAGATATGACGAGATTGATTTAGAAGTTGAAGGGTAACTTGAGTGGATGATGTGGAAATGCCAATGGCAATGGTGGATCATCTGAATGGCTCAGTTTATGTAGGACCAGCTGTGGAGAGGACTTTTGGTTTTAAGATGTACTTGATGTAAGAAACAAGCCAGTCCTGCATACAGTCCTGTGTATGTTAAATTCCTGTAAGTCACAGTAGATTGTGTCTATAAATGTACCAGAAATGTTTACTTCAAGTATTGAAATCACAAAGTATGGCATTAACATGTATACTATCTATACATGGACAGTATTGTAACATGTCTTCGTATCCAGCCAGGTGAAATCCTGAAATTCCTCTAGATACACCCTATCTAGATTACTCTTGCCAATCCTTCAAATCTGTTTGAGAGCCTTGCTTGACCTCCAATTCATTTTGTTTTTCTACTAAAAAATAAAGTAAAAATGAATTCAATCTCTTTTTACTCTTGTATTTAATGGATATACTGGTCAAATCTTACATCTGGAAAACACAATGAATAACATATCAGATCATGAGAGTTGTAGACAATACAGGTTTTCACTGCTTATGAATGTATACTAATGAGAATGTATATGGCTGAATATATTCACACATGTATGAATTTAGATGTTGACACATCAATCTAAAATTTGTGCAACTGCCACTTGCTGATAACAGCATGCAAAAGAGTAGAGAAAGGGATATAATTATTAGTGATTTTCCATCTACTGACTGAACTCAATCACTTTTTGTAACGCCAGACAGATGGCATGGTTTTTTTTAATTTATTTTTTTGCAAAGGTAGGCAAATGAAAAATTCCCAGTATGCGTTTGAAAACAATTTAATAGCAAAATACTAATCTTGAAATGAAAGAACAGTAACGGCGTCCGTGTTATCTCTGCCACGGTCCCATATTCAACAGGTTTAGATGATGTGTCTGTAACAAGCACCTCTGGAAACAAATCCCTTCAGTACCTCTGGGGAAACTCCAGCAAGGTTATATGTTAATCAGTCCAAGACTCCTGTTGAGACTCAAGGAGGTATCCTCCGCTTGCGTTGCTGTCGACGACCCTGATCCTGGATGTCAACTGGGGGGTCGGGGGTCACCAAGCCGCTGCTAAGCCTCTGGTACACAAGTGTGGAGTCTGATGCTACTGCACATAACAGCATGGGGGCACCTCTGTCCAACACACACCGCACCCTGTGTGACACGAGGAGACAGCAGCTAAATACAGACCAATAATCACAATGTCTCACAAAGCTTCTCAAACTGACAATGAGAGGGTAATCAGTACACTCAGGAATACTCTCAAGTTCTGTCCACCCCCACACAACAAAAGTAGCCTCTAACTAAAGGGAAGGGAATCCTCTCATTGTTAGTAGTGGCCTTCCACAGCTACACTAGTTTATAAGAAACAAAACAGCCTTGGCACACTGGCTTTGTTTTTTGCTGTTTACACAATGACAAAGAGCTTTTGTGTGTTGTTTGTCACACTAATGTAAATGTGTCAAGCTATAATATTTGGCAAGCAACACACAGTGTAATTGTCAGTCTTACGCACTGAAAAACGTTCGCTTTCTTTAACCGTCACATGGACTCTACCATGTCTTCTGCGGGTATTTTGAGACAGAGCTCATGTGCTTACTCTCTGTGACTGAGTGTTCTGTGAGCCGGCAGCGGGAGCACCACTTGTGCTGCTTCCCCTTCTTTCCGATGGCCTTGTAGAAGGACTGCTTCTATCTTAGGACATGTGAAGCTGGACACACACTTCCACTGACGCACTGCAAGATTTACAAGCGGTTATATCGGTTAGCATACTAATGGCAGACAACAGTCGCTACCCTAGCTTCAAAAGCAGCCAACTGACAAAAAACGTCTGATAATCATCCTCACCTTCTGTGAGATCCATGTAGACAAGGAATGCAGCGTGCACCTGAGCTATGTCGCTCGCATCTAGTCGCATGAAGTCGAGATACTGCCAAAACAGACAAAAAGGAAATTGTAAGTTGTTTGGTTTTCAAACGAAGAGTTTCAACCATTACCTTAATAGCACTTACCTTAGGGTGCTGTAGAATCCAATTAGGAGGGTCTCGATAGACCGGTCTGTCATTCGATGCTTTAGCGGTCTCATCAGCCATAATACGTTCAAGTTTTTGATGCTGCTGAGAGCATCTGGCATGGAGCACCTCACACAGTCCATGCGCAGGCGTAGCATTCACCGTGTTTACGTCCGACTGTGAAATAGTTTCGGAGGAAACCTGGTAATTCCAAAGAGTTCCACCTGTGGGAAACAACAGCTCATCTGGCGCTACATTGTAACTAAGCGTATAAATTGACCGTGTTGGCAAATTAATGAGGGAGGAGTCTGTTTTTCATTGCAGCAATTCCACACTGTCAATTATGGTTCCTTTAAAGTAACATTATGCAACAATTGTACCTTAAAATACATTGATGAGGAGGTGTGGCAGGATGTTATTTCTAATGTGGGAAGGGCTACAAGAGATGCTAGAAATAAATTCATCCATTATAAAATTGTTCATAGATACTATTTTACCCCTAATGCGTTGTTTAAAATGGGTTTAACCAAGGACAACAAATGTTGGAAGTGTAACAGAGAAATGGGTACATTTTTGGAAGGCAGTACTGCAAAAGTTTGAAAGCTGGCTCGGACAACCCCTACCAGAATCTCCACGGTTATGCCTATTAGGGGATAGGTCTCAAATGCCACCAGGCCTGGCTAAAGCAGTAACTGGAGTGATGATAACAGGTTTTATGGTAGCAGCCAGAATTATTCTACGTAAGTGGAAGAGCCCACATAGACCAGAGGTTACAGAGTGGCTCAAGCTCATGACAGAGATAGGCTCTTTTGAACTTATGATAGGAAGGGTGCAGAATAATTCAAGCAAAACCAGCCAAGCATGGCTATATTTTGTCTCCAGTATTGTTACAAACTCTTATAAGGGATGCAGGACTTTAATTCATATAATGGAGAGGGGTGTATGTGTATTACACTTAATGCATATTTGTATGTAAAATGTAATGGGTATGGGTATGGGGTGCTGCGAGGGTTCATACGGGCTGCCTTTAAGGTTTTGCTTTATGTTTTATGTTTTTTTTTTGTTTGATTGCTTGTTTGTGTGTTTCCCCTTTAAAATGTGAGATGTTTTGTAACATATATGTGTAAATTCTATGTATATATGGAATTGCATCTTTGAAACAAATAAAAAACTTAAATGACAAAAACGTTTTTACCTTAAAATAACAGCTTGAAAATCATTTTGGTGGTACACTGACTTGTAATACGGAAAATGGCATCTGTGCCACTGTCACAGCACGCCTGGTGTGCCTGGTATTGCACTATGTAACTTTGGGGTACAGGGCTTGAGAACTACGTAACGCTTTATGGCACAACCTCATGCAACAACAACTAGACCCATGCACTAGTTATAAGAGGAAGTCAGCGCAATTTTCTCTGTATGGACATCATGGCAGAGGCAACGAATAAATCGATGAAGACATTGTCAGAGGATAGGAAGACAAAAAGAGAGAGTAACTGAGCAAGAGACCAAACAAGTAACCGAGCAAGAGACTGAACAGGTAGCCGAGCAAGAGACTGAACAGGTAGCCGAGCAAGAGACTGAACAGGTAGCCGAGCAAGTCAGATACCCTGCTGGCCTTCTTTCTGTTGTACTAGTCAGTAATAACTTGTTAGCTGTCTATGTCTTTTGTTATGCTTGCTTAATGTTTGGCTGTGTTAGGAAAGTAGTTGACTCACTAGTTTTCATCATAAACATCCCTGCCAATGTTATTTATGAAAGAATGCAACATGGTACAAGTAACCGTATTGGTGTCATCCCTGTCTCACAGAGATTTGTAGTTTTTTCCAGATGCCCAAAGTTGTCGACCTGTCCTGTCTCAGGCAAGCATCCAAATAAATTCATGTCACGTCAAGTTAAAAAAGGTTGTCTTTGTCAATCTCAGGCGAAAAAGAGTTTGCAACTTAATAATAAATGACACTGTCCAATGTATATTAAGCATGTCGCCATCAACATTGTGTTAGATTACACATACTCAACATTTAAACGCTTAGAAAACAATGTATATAGGCTGAAAAACGTGAGCAGTATTTCAGCAAAACTAAAATTGTATTATTTTGTTGTTATTCTTTTGGTTATGTTTGCATTCATCTCCGATGACACAATAAATAATACTATGCAGTCATATTTGTGTAAAATCTTGTCAGTCTACACATGCTTCTTTGGCTTCTGCCGATGTCTTTGCTGGTTCCATATCCTTCAGCTTGTCAACAAATACACATCTACACTGGTCATTAGGGCTCTCGAAGCACGATTTGTATTTACAACAGTGTGTTGTTTACAACAGTAAGCTACACTCCACAACTTTATGGGGAGCTCAGTAGAAAAAAATACCAATTCTTCCAGGAAGGGGCCTTCAAGCCAATGTTGCCATTCTGTCAAGTGTTGTCTAAATATTATTAGAAGTCCCCTCTGTCAATTCTAGTTTTTGGGAGCTGGAAGCAAAGGGCTCATGATGCACAAGTGTGTGTCCTGACTTAAGTTTTCACACCATGACCTGGGTCATAACCCTTGTGTGGGTCATACACCTTGTAGGCTACATCTATGCATGTCTACGCAAGTCTTGCCCTACGAAATGAATATGGATAACTCACACACACACAACAAAATACTCTCAAAATATGATAAACAAAACAACTGCGTATCCAAAATTAACTTTATTCATGATTACAAAGGGTAACGTATCACATGAAATACTGGATCACATTTTCCTTTAAACCCCAGGTATCATTAAGTCTGCAACCAACGAAGTACAGTTTTTTCTGACAGTTAAATAACATTTAAGTTGAAATAAACCAAAAATTATAAGAACATTTCAATGTCAACACCATGCTTCTTTAGACTCCCTTCCACTATGAGCGTCCAACATTTATCATACAAAATAGCTAGTATAAATATATTTGAATGAAACATAAAACTTAAGTCTTTTTGGCATTGTTGTGCAACAATACAGACCGGCAATGGATGTAAGTTGTCTACATCCTTTAAAACTGCCCCACGTTTCGGATTGAAAAACTAGATAGGTAAATGTATAGTATTATTTATATTTTCAGTAAACAAAGAGACAAACACATTGTAAATACATTTTAAACAGTGTGTGCTTGTACTTTAAGCAATATGTATCAGCACTGGCCCTAAACACACAATTAATACATCCAGAATAAACATGTTTAAAAAATCACATCAGTAAGTTTTCCCATGTTGATTTATGAATATTGTCTGTACAGAACCTGTCCATCTTGTAACTGAGTTAGGGCCGTAGTGCAGCCATCAGTGTATGTGCAACGTGTTATGCTCATAACCTGAGGTCTTTCAGCCTTACAATACCAATAAGGTGTATCTAGACATCATTTTAAGAGCATAATGATAGTGTTAGAGAGTTTATCAGTTAAAGTGCTGGTCCCTTGCAGCAGCTTATATTAAAACAGATACAGAACATAACAGAAAACAACCCAAAAGAACAGCCTGTCTCCTGCTCTACCATGTGAGTTAAGAAGAATACAGTGTGAACTGGGCTTGGACAGCATTCTGGTATAGAGTACTATGTCACTAGCCTGGATACCAGACCGAACTTAGCCCCGCCCACACATTTTTTGGTTGGGAAGTTCGGTCTGGCATTACTCCATTGAGGAGAAATTATCTGCGGCTCGATATCGGCCGTACCAATCAAATTGTTAAGGCGGGCTTTATACGATGATGGACGGATGATCAACAGTAACGTAACCAACCACGTCACCAACACACGAGTTGAATTCGTTTTCAACAAACATGGCTGCCGCTGGAGAGCTGAAATGTATAGATTCGAGTCCATTTAGACATTGACAGTGCATTCATTTTGAAAGAGGAACAGAGAAACGCGATTAAGGCATTTGTCAATCGAAAAGATGTTTTTGCCTTCCTTCCTACGGGATCCGGTAAAAGTGTAATGTATCAGCTGCCCCTGGTCACATACTACGTTGTTCTGATTGGTTGTAGGTAACCAATTAAGCGAAGAGGCATTTTTTCTCCTGGTTCGGTTGAAACACGCTCCATAATCACAGCCCAATGGAGCGATATCAGACTCATATTCTGACTAGAATTATGAGTATGACATCGTCAGGCTACTATGTCACCTGTTTCACCTATTTTTCCTCACAGACAGTGCAGATGACAGGCATCAGCTTGTGACTGGCAATAACCAAAGACTACTTGTTGTAGAGGTCAGGGCCTTTATCCGATACTGACACAGTGGACTCATGTACTCCTCAGTGCAGCTGCCTAATAAAGAAAGTGTAGAAAAAAATGTGAATTAAGTCAGGTCTCAGAAACACACACACACTCACACCAGTACACCTGCATGGCTGCACACACCACACACACACACACACACACACACACACACACACACACACACACACACTTGATACTGATGCACAAAGAAAGAGAGGAACACTTACTTTCTCCTCCGCTGGAGGTAGAAGTCCACAATCCAATGAACCAAGACAGGCCAGGCCACAGCAAGAGACACAGTGAGTGGAGACAGGCTGAGGGGCCACCATGATGTCATCTACAACAAACGTAAAAACACCTAATTTACTGTCTGACAGAGCATTTACTACATGCATCTCTAAAATGATCTTTCGCAGTAAGAGAGCACTGTAAAATTACAACATAATTGCAAGGACAACAATAACTTCCTCAGGAGTTCTTACTGCCATCCTATAGTAGATGTATGCAATGGTTAAACAATGTCAGTTTAAAAAAGTGAGGGTTCTCCCCTCATCAGTTCATCAAACACAAGAAAGGGCATACTGTAGTACTGCTCTTTTATACAATGTTACCTTTTTGGTTTCATTCATAAGTTGTTCCTTTCTGAGCACTAAGGACTTCATCTGAAAAATAAGCAAACAATTAATATGTTAATTGGCATCTGATGTTATTTAGAATAGGAATGACATACATGATAATGACATTAACAGTACAAGAGAATAAAAACAAAACACGGGGCACGGATGTCTTTTCAAATACACAAAAACCTGGTCTGGTTTTTTAATGATTGTTTTAAGTCATCTTGCCACCTTTCTCCTGTAAGGTTGTCAGTATTTTGGCTTTGTTCAAGATATATTTAATGGCTCCCACCTGTGGCCAGTCTTTTAGACCATGATATATATATTTAAAAATGTCTGCTGTGATGTGGTTAAAAGTATAGACCATTCTCCAGTGATGGAAACCAGGGTATGGAATGGCCTCATACTCTCAAACATAGCTATTTGAATTAAACTCATGTGGTCTCTCATGAGGTGGTCACTGATGTCACTCATGAGGTGGTCATTGTTTTGTAGTATACTTTCACTGCTTAAGTGATTTTTTTTACAAACTTTCTTACCTGTGACGCGCTCAGGGCCTCAAGAGTGTTCAATCTCTGCAGCACATCATGCATGTCTGCCTGTAGACACGTGAGCACCATGGTGATATCCTTGTTTATATTTCCAATGGCAACAGCCTTGCTCCTCTGAGTGTCTGTGTAGTCTCCCTCTCCATGGCAACACAGTTCTGTTCCAAGTGAGCTACTACCTACAGGAAAACGTTTTAAAATTGACAAAGTTATAATATTAACTATCAAGGAGGGCTTATTATTCCATAACATGTCATGCTCACATAGGGAAATTCAGTTCTGATATAAAGTAATGATGCATGTCATTACATTAGTGATCACACACACACAGCTTAACAGTCTCACCCAACTATCAGTAATAATTAGGAGAGTAACTGAGGCCCCACCTTCCATCTGGTCTGAGCTCTGGTCTGGCCGGACTGTACCATGTGCCTCAGTGCAGGGGGGACTGCGATTCCCACACTGAACGGCCTTGGTCCCTCCCTGTGGATTCTGCCTTCTGGCTCGGCCTCCTTCAGGCTTTGCCAGCGGGATCCTGGGAACTGCAGCACCCTTGGGAAGGAAAGGAGCGTTTGCCAGAGTATGACAACCATGATAAATGCAGTTAGATTACACAGTCGCTGCAACACAGTTGAGAGGATGGTGCAGCCAAGAGCCATTTATTGAACAACAAAGAAAAGGCCAGAAGTTTGATTTATAACGGCACCAAAAATAACGCCTCTGTGTTTTTTTTCATTCTGTAGGTTTTTGTGTCAGTCAATATCCCTGTAAACTAGTTCGGAATTTATTTCTCGGTCTCAACAGAGAATATTGCTATTCCAATAAATGTATTCCCAATGTGTAATGTTTGAAAATTTCCAAAAGAAAAACTTCCCAGTGACATTTTTATGAACTGTGTGGAGCACTAAGTTTGATATTAATGCCAGGAACTATACAAAACATCCAAAATGTCTAACACTGTCTACACACTACAATATCACATATTATAAATAAAAACAGAAGCCGCAAATATAGCGTCTGATTGTAAAGTAGATGTTCTGGTTGAACAAGCGAAGGCCGAAACATATAATTATGTAATTCATGTGCAGTCCATCCTGTAATCAATTCAGAGCAAAGTACAGGAAATGCTTACTTCCTCTGGAGCGGGATGTTCGGAGGAGCCACAGCACACCTCATTATCTGAGGCCTGAGTCTGGCCATTCCGTCCCGAGGCCACCCCATTGTCATCTGACAAGGAATACCACATCACCAACTGACACATTACTATGGGCACTACAAGCACAACAACAGTGACTAACATCAGCCGTGTCAAATCATTTCCTGAACTACCATTAAGTCCGGCGTGGTATATTACTGGAGTTTAGTCATCAGCGAGGAAGTTAACCGCCATTTCTACAACCACCATTAGCCACTAGCAACCACCATTAGCCACTAGCAACAACAGCATGCCATAGAACATTGCAAACAGAGAGAGAGAGAGGGAGAGGGAGAGAGGGAGAGAGAGAGGGAGAGAGAGAGAGAGGGAGAGAGAGAGAGAGAGAGAGAGAGACACAGAGAGACAGAGAGAGGGAGAGGGAGAGAGAGGGAGAGGGAGAGAGAGAGAAACACACACAAACACACACAGAAATATATAAAAAGGCTGTCTTTCACTTAATTTCTCCTACACCCCAGACATGGTAGTTGTCCTTACTAGTTGAGTGTCCCTTGAGGCCGGAGAGGAGTTTCTCCTGTGGGGGCTCTTGGAAGCAGGCCAGCTCCTGCTCCTCCTCCTGGGCGTTGAGGGAGCTGTGGGTGTTGTGGGTCAGGGAGGGGCTTCTGTTCTCCCCACTGCCATCAGAGACGGGGGAGACGGGGGAGACGGGGGACCCACCTCTCCACTCAGTAACATCCACAATCGGCCTTGTAAGGTCCACACACTGGTCCTCTGAAGGTGAGGGTGAAGAACAGTAACAGTAACATCAGCAGGGAACAGAGCTAGTTCCGTACTGTGAACACAGATCAGTCAATCAAGGCAAGACCGATGTGATACCACACACAGCCGCTGCTCATTCTGAAAGCGAAGGGCTAAAACTGCAGACCTAAAGTAACTGTTTCAAAGAGGTGCCAGTTACAATTCTTGGATACCTTCTTCCTCCGTCCGCACTTCCATCTCTTCCTCAGAGTCATTTCCACCTTTACTCTCCTCCTCTTCCTCGTCATCACCGTCATCACCTGCTTCCACTCCATAAAAGTATCTTGTGTCACTGATCTCCATATTTCCATTTTCCAAATTGTCTGGTGATGGTGTAGAGATATTGGGAGAGCAATGAAGAGAGCATATGATGACCACAACAACACTATGCCCCACACAAACATTATCATTATTATTATTATCATTATTATTTTATTATCATTATCATTATTAGACAGAATGTGTCTATTGCCATATGTTCTTTCAAAGACTAGTGCAATTCAGACCAGAGGAGGAAGTATCGTTAAACATACAAAAATCGAACATTAGTGTTACATCTTGTTTTTGCCCTAACACAGTGACAAAGTAATGAAATATGGAATGAAATACGTCAAATTATGCTGTCCTAAACTGCAGAAACACATATACAAAGTATTCTTTTGAATTATCAATACAACATTCCTAACACCACTATAAATTTGTTTTCAAGCATTTGATCCTTTTTTGTCATAAATACTTGTTTGCAAGATAAATCAGTGCCTATTGAACTGCACTAGACAGATTTGATTCACTGTTCCCATGAAAAGAATGTCCACTCTGCACAGCAGGACATGCCTTTTACTCCAAATGAGAGAGGATTAGCTCATCAAACTGAGCCCACCATTTAATTAAACTCCAAACTCCACTAATGCCACCGGCAATGTTGGCACATGGTGATATTGTTACAGATAATTCTGCATTTAGGCATTTCTTCTATCCCTCAATACTCGTGCATATGTATTCTTATTTGGACTGCTGAAACAACTCCACATCAAAACCCTGACTTCAGTGTCATACAAGCCAATAACACGACACGTTGTGTTTGTATGCAGAATACTAAATACATGTATAATTGGCTTGGTATGGTAAACATGAAAACACACCTTTACATTACTATTGCAATACTACTTTTGTGTTAGACTTTATTGACATACCTGTGATGAACTCTGCTGATGCAGATAGCTCACCATCGTTGTCAACAAACTCATAGAAGTTGTCAAGAACATCAAGCAGCTCTGACACCTCATCATTGACAGGAAGTATCTCCAGAATCTGTCATATATTACATATTGAATTCAGAATCCGTCATGTATAACATATTGAATTCAGAATCTGTCATGTATAACATATTGTATTCAGAATCTGTCATGTATTACATATTGAATTCAGAATCTGTCATGTATAACATATTGAATTCAGAATCTGTCATGTATAACATATTGAATTCAGAATCTGTCATGTATAACATATTGAATTCAGAATCTGTCATGTATAACATATTGTATTCAGAATCTGTCATGTATTACATATTGAATTCAGAATCTGTCATATATTACATATTGTATTCAGAATCTGTCATGTATAACATATTGAATTCAGAATCTGTCATGTATTACATATTTTATTCAGAATCTGTCATATATTACATATTGAATTCAGAATCTGTCATGTATTACATATTGAATTCAGAATCTGTCATGTATTACATATTTTATTCAGAATATGTCATGTATTACATATTGAATTCAGAATAGAAAACTGAGCATGCTATGTTAAAACTAAGGAGAGGCTTACCTGTTTAATTTCTTGAACATATTCCACCATGGCAGTCTCTTTTGCCATGCTCCCTAACGCTTTCCATGCTTCCCTGTTGATAGGTGATTATGTTAGATGGTTTAATGACCTTGTGAAATAGGCATTGAGGATTTTTATCCTCATCTATATTTACTGTATCTCACTATATATTAACCAAATAAAATATCTCCTAAATAAAAGGTATTTCAGTCAGGGTGCAGGCTTATTGCCCTGAAGACATGACATATGATTGCACAGCATTTAAATGCTAATACAGGTCATCTTAGTTTACAGGACCATTCTATTCCTTAATCTACAATGGAATTACGGGTAAAGTAGTATGATAAGTAATGATTTCAGTTTATTTTGTCAGACCATATGTTGACAGAGAAGAATGTAAGGAGAAAGCTTAATTCATTATTGAACTACAGTTGACTAACATTGTAATTCTAGACTAAGGCTCAACTGACCAAAATGTAAATATATGAAAAAATAAATATCAATGTACAGGCTATAACCCACCATTTGGCTTTCCCCTCCGTATCCCAGGAGCTGGGTTTGGGGATATCACAGGGACCAACTGTAGCCTGTTTATAATAACCATAAACCACTCGCATCATATTATCTGAGTGTTGATATGAACCTGTAGAGAGGAGCATGGTTGGAGAGGAGATGGGGGTAAATGCAGAGTATATGTTGTGGATTTATGTGTGTGTAATGAGGTGTGCTGTCATATTTCCAAGTATGTGCGTACGGGTAATAGCCTATTATACAAGGGTTTATTTTATCCTGAACAATTTGCACATAGAATCATTAAAATGAGTGTGTTTCAGGTGACAGATAAGCCGAATTGACCCTTATATTACAACTCGTAAGGATATGTGGAGCATGGTGCACACACTTACCGTCACGAGGTACATTTTCTATCACCTTCACAGCTGCATCAAACCGGAGTTGGTGGATTGATTTGTCGCTCGCCATAACACAACCTTGGACAGTTTATAGACAACTCTACAAAGAGGAAAGTCTTATAAGTTTAAAGTAAACAGAGAGTGCTTCCTTATAGACTATTTGAAACAGATTGTTGCTTGCACAAAAATGCAGAAAAAGCCCAGAATAAATAGCATTAATGGTAAGAAGTTAATACGGTTGTTGACAGTAACTCTTACTTTACCTGTTGATGACAACTGTCATGCAATTCAATTTATCGGATTTAACGGATACGATATACGACTTATGTTTTATTATTTCCGTTTAACACGAAACTGCTATAACAACAAATTAATGTTACTCAGAAATAGCCTAAACAAGGTTACCTACTATCAACTAAGGCATAGCCTATTAGGTGGATAAGCTGCCGCTACTTCTGTCAAGAACATATGTGTCAAAGGACACTGGGAAATGTAGTTAAAATCGCCCCAAAGCCATGTCTCTGTCCTGGACTCTTCCTACCACACCCAGAATGCTTTGCAGAGGGGTATTTAAAATGGATGCATAGCACTATAGTAACAAGGTGGGGTAGCCCAAAAACATCTCATGTAGTCACCTAACTCACGCAGTACGAATCTAAATATATAAATAGAGCATAGCTATGTAAAATAGCCTGCCCCTGTTGATAGGCTATACGCCATTATTATGTTTAGCGTTTTTGTTCATCATGACATTCTTTGGTGTAAACCGGGCCAGATTACAGTGTTTTACTCATTTTCGGGCCTATATAATAACACATAAATCTTTACACGTTTGACCACTTATGAATAGATTCATTATAGTAGGTTGGTGGCAATGTTGTTTTTTACCACGCTTTAAACCCGCTCTCATCTTCAACTGGCTAGAGAAGAATCAGTAACCCAAACAAACGAATTACGACACACCGCGCTGATGCAATTGTTGAAAATGTAATGACAGTCAGAGCGAGGCTAGGAATCCCACAATACCAGGCGGGGGAGCTCCCTATTCGACTGAGGCTGAACGGGGTTCAATGAATTCAGAGGGAGCTAGTAGAATAGTAATGCGGAGGGATGTAAGATGGCAGAGCTACAAATGCTGCTAGAGGAAGAAATTCCGGCTGGTAAAAGTGCTCTTGTTGAGAGCTACCAGAACCTTTCCAGGGTTGCAGAATATTGTGAGAACAACTATGTACAGGTAGGTACGGGAACGCTTTGGATATATGTAGCATTGGATGCCGTGTCGAGATTGTGGAAATTACTGAATTGTGGGAAAGCCGGAGACAGGAAATGTAGGCTATTCCACCGCTAAGGTGAAATATATAGAGGCGTATACATTTATTTTACGGCGACTAATCGTCTCTACTGGTGTATTTCTCTTGTTATGATGGAGATTTGTTTGAATATTTATGTTCTCTTTATTCTTGCTTATTCTTGCCGAGCCATATCACTGATGCACACGGGTGTGAGCCCTCACATTCAGTCACAAAGCTGCGCGGAGGGTGTGTCTATTATCAGTCTATGCTGGGATCAAATGCATTCTCTTCCTTGTGTGTTACAATGTAGCGGATTTACCCTACCAATTTGGCAGTCAGAACTGATAGTGGTTAGGCCTGCTTTGGGAAAAAAATCTAGGCTACATTTACGTTATCAATGTCTGTCGGTGTAGGCGTGCTTTCCAAAGTAATCTGCTTCACAGCCTGGCTGAACGATCGCAGCAGCACATGCTATATTGTTCTTCACACATTGCAGAATGTGCTGGTGATGTTCTATCGCACCCACACAAAGGCATTTAACAACGCGCCTGTCAGTTGTGTGTCGATTGAATAACGTTGAAGGAAAATTACAAAGCAGTCTGATTCCGTTTCAACATCAAACCGGTTTCTGATACACGTTATGAGCTTGCTGCCACAGCGTGTGCGATGCGACAGCCAGTTTCGTAGACTATATGATTTTCTATTGACCTAAACGTTATTCTTCTGTGATTTGTTTAAATGCCGTGATTTATTGCTCTGTAGAGTGTTAGGAACATTCTCAAACGCTTTCCCACAGGCCATATTCAGGTGTTCTCCGTGTGTGGGAATAGGTTTTCAGAAGAATATAGGACCCACATATGGCCTACTGACCTTAATATATTTGATGTTATAGTCCCACATCAACTGCTCGCCTCAGAAGTTTTTATGATTGTAGTCATCATACCGGTATGTTACATCTGTGAATTACAAAAAAGATTCTATGGAAATGCTTTTAAGTGTAAGGCAAACAGGCCCAAATTTGACCAGTATATGACAGGCTTGATGGTACATTGCATTGTGTTGTGTAAGACATGTTCAGTGTAAAACATGGCTGTGTGTGTATTATTAGCTTTAGTTTTTTTTATTGTTTTCTAGTTATGACTCCCCTATGATCCTGAAAAGTAGAAGACGTATGAAAGGAAGTTAACAGATCTTAAGAAAGACAAATGTACTGTGATGTGTCATCAGAAATCACAAAGGTATAGCTCACATGTAGAAAGGCATGCATGAATCTAGGATTGGATTGGAAGGAGGAAATCTCTCATCAGAAATCACAAAGGTATAGCTCACATGTAGAAAGGCATGCATGAATCTAGGATTGGATTGGAAGGAGGAAATCTCAGTATCACTGAAGAAAAGAAACTGGCCTGGAAGACTAGTCCTTGTGTGAGGGGAGACATGATCTGGCAGACAGAGTCACTCAGAGTGAAAGGGCCAGAGGGTTCAAGTTCAGTCCATCAAAAGAGGAGAATACATTTAGAAACGCTTACAAAAGTTCACAACTGCCACGAATAGACATGCTTCAAAACACAGCTTTGGATCGTGAGGGAATATTAAAAAGATCTTTGTGAAATGTGCCATTCTGGTATTCTATATAGGGCAGATTCTTTATGAAATACTCTTGCTATTAAAACCCAATGGAAAACATTCAGTACCACATTTAATACACTTTTGTGATAGGAAATATAACACACTGATCATTTATGCTCATCTGTTGACTGATTCATCTGATCCACATACTGTTTATCTATTGACTACCATCAACGACATATCAGCCGTTTCAGGCACAAGAACAAGAGGGTTTCAAATATTACAAAACTAACTAAGTAATGCTAGTTATTACCAGTATATTACCAGTACAAAGCAAAAGAAAAAGCCATTTAATGGTCACAATACAATTAGGGTTTCTATTAGGCCTATACAAATGGAATATTTTGGGTAAAAAATATATATATTATTATTTTTACCCAGGACTGTTGTAGTTTCATTTACAGTCGTAATTTAACCATGTAAGAGATTATGAACCCCTGGCCTTGTTATGCAAGTATGTTTCAGAACAAAATGAGGTGATTTTAGCATTCTAGCTACTCACTGCTCTAGTTATCTAGAACCACAATGCATTCTAGCTATTTACTGGTCTAGTTATCTAGAACCACAAGGTTCACTGAGGTTAATGCAATCCATGTGTTGACTTCTGCCTGAGAGACAATGCATCAAAATATGACATAGTAAAGTGACTTTGTGGCTTTGTGTTGTCTCGAAATCTGTCACACACACGCACCAACACGCACACACACACACGCGCACACACACACACACACACACACACACACACACACACACACCCACACCCATACACTCACTGGATCTCAGTCTCAGATTGACTCATAGATATTTCAATCATGACTTAAGAGGGTGTTCTCCTCGAGTTCTCAGCTGAATTTAGGTCACCCCACTCTCAAGCTATGTTTTCTTAATTTTTGATTTACTCCTTCTCAGTATAAAGTCACAGATGGCTACATGCTGTTCTTTTTTTAGATTTCTTCCCCAGTGGATGGAAATTGCTAACCATCTGGACTATTATGTTTTAAAATTACTTGTCCCTGAAGGTAAAAATATATATTGGAGAAAGGTTAATCTCCATAATTTATTTTAGTGTAGCGGACTTCTGCAGACAGCTTTGTGTTCTGCTTTTGTTTACAGTGTGTTGGTGATGTAACGATTAATGGCGTTGAGTGTTATGACATGAGTGTTTTGCTTAATGGTACGGAGTGTTATGACATTCCACTCTAAGCAGTTTCGGGGGGTTTTGCCTCTGTGTCTTGCCAGCCCTTGCCTTCAGAGACACATGATTTGGGACGAAGGGGGGGACACATGAGGTCACAGGCGGGTCGGGACACAGGCCAAGAGCCAGTGCTTCATGCCAACAGTGGGCCAGTTCCATCACACTAGGTTGGGTGTGTTTTTGTAATGGTATATTCACATTTAATGCAAAGCTGGCATCAGTCTCGTCATCTGATCCCGTATTGGATCGGCCAGCAGTTTCTGGTTCTGACTTGGATTGTAATGTACCGCTATGTGTTATATGTAGATTGGTTGGCAAACCAGAGGCAGGATGCAGTATGACAAAGAAACTCTGACTTGTGCATATGTAATTATGACCACATCCACAGAAATGGTTATATTGTCTGCGGCAAAGCTTTAAGAACTAGCACTCAGGTTGAAAAAAAAAAAACAGCTCTTATAGCCGAGTCGGGGCGCACTTACTCTTGGCAATATGACTTCTCTAGTTTCAGCATCCTCCCATATGCATTCAGTGAAAGTGTTTCCTCTGCTAAGCGTGCTCAGAGGGTTATTGGAGTAGTGTGATGTGTAGCTGTTAGCTAATTACACTGCTATTCGGGGCCATGTTTTACCTCAGCTCTCATTAGTACTTAGTGAAAGGATTTAATTAAAATGACTGTAGGTAGTGTGTAAAATAGAGTAAAACAGTGTCTTTATACGATAGCATTACATCAAAGTGCTGTAGGTCATGTAGCCTACTTCCCTGCATGTCCATTTGTGTCCTGTCCAATTATGTTTACATGGTCTCAACCATGTAGTTTAGCCTTAGGCCATAGGACGTGCCGGTGGAAGCGGTTATGCCGGACAAGGCCTGTCTTGATTAAAATGGGGCTCCAAACCGCTGACCTGTAAAGATACAAAGGGGTCAAGAGAACACGAATGAATGGTGTCTGCCCCCTCACGACAGACCTCACAACAGACCTCACAACAGACCTCACACATATTTTGGAGGCCATCATGAACTGAAACAGTTTTACATTGTTTTACATTTTACATTGGTATTGCTGGTGTGTGTGTGGTTGTTATACTCCATTTATAATAATAATTTATAATTTATTGTTATTTAAATGCTTTGCAAATGAGATGACATTGCCGAGTGTCCTCCTAACCAATTATAGACCAGATGAGGACTTTGTAAAGCTCCAAGCCTGCTTTTTCTCTTCTGTTGAGAAGTATCTGGCGATCTTCCTCTCTATTTCCCTAATGACCTCTTTTATGTCTTCCTCTCCTCCTTCAAGGCACAGGACAAGAGGAAAGCCCTCGAGGAGACCAAAGCCTACACCACCCAGTCCCTGGCCAGTGTAGCCTACCAGATCAATGCCTTAGCCAACAATGTGCTGCAGCTGCTGGACATCCAGGCGTCGCAGCTGCGCCGCATGGAGTCCTCCATCAACCACATCTCCCAGGTACACACACACACACACACACACACACACACACACACACACACAGAGTCCTCCATTAACCACATCTCCCAGGTACACACACACACACACACGCACGCACGCATGCACGCACGCACACATACACATACACATACACACACACACACACACACACACACACACACACACACACACACACACACACACACACAGAGAGAGAGAGTCCTCCATCAACCACATCTCCCAGGTGCACACACACGCGCACACACACACACACACACACACACTACACACTACACACACACAGAGAGTCCTCCATCAACCACATCTCCCAGGTACACACACACACACACACACACACACACACACACACACACACACACACACACACAGAGAGTCCTCCATCAACCACATCTCCCAGGTACACACACACACACACACACACACACACACACACACACACACACACACACACACACACACACAGAGAGTCCTCCATCAACCACATCTCCCAGGTACACACACACACACACACACACACACACACACACACACAAAGAGAGTCCTCCATCAAGCACATCTCCCAGGTTAGTCTGAAGATGTGTAGACACACTCGCACGCGCACATACACATGCACACACACACTCACATATTGCATATGCTTCTGTCTAGGTAGTGTGAAAAGATAATCTGGTGGTCAAAGCTGACACAATGTCTCAATGCATTAAACCAAATCTTTCCCTTTGCATCCTCTCTGAGAGTCTTGTTCTACCGTGGCTCCTCAGATAGATGTTTTGCCTTTTTCAAAAAGAAATTCTTTTATGTGTCACAAAGTTATTCCTTAATTTCACTGAGCTGATTGGTTGATGTATAATATGAGTCAGAGCATCCCAGTGGTGGCGTCTCATCCATTCATCCTAGTCTGCCTCCCTGCTGCTCTCATCGGTGTGCTTTGCCTCATGCTGTCTGACTGGGTTTGGCTATTTGAGGGTGTGTTGGTGTGGCTAAGGGAGCCACACCCCACATGTCTTATTCCATGATAATAATGTAAATCTAAATGTAAACCTTTTATTCCTTCTGTATTCCTCAAATAGGCTTTTATGTCAATGAAATGCTGTGTTTATACGTATGGATTACGACATTAACTCTATGGGCTTTGGATTTCCTACTTGTATGTGCATTCTAAGCTGAAACTCGAGAGGGCATTCTTCTCATTTGAGGGGTTGGAGGGGTGATTTAAAATAAGAAAGGTGTTTTTTTTGTTGCAAATTAACGCAGTGTTGAAGCCTGCTCTGGTCCATCCTTGAGCTCACTGAGGAGTCTGAGATCAGAGGCATATTGATGTTGAAACGGCTCTGCCTCTGAACATTCTCCTCACAGCTCCATCATATCGTCAGAGCTCGGAGGGAATGATGGAAATGCCGGCTGCATGCTAATAGTGCTTGTGCTTGTGACTGCTGATAGCTCGCAGTTTGTGTCACCTCGCTAAAGCGTACCGGCAGACAGAAACGTTATTTCACACCCATGCAGAAGGTGTTCTGTTTCTGGATTTGCTCTAGGATAGGGGAGCTCAGCCAATATCATTGTCATTTTTATGAAACTGCTTCTCAAATCTGCCGATGGTGCATCACACTCATAGTGTTGCTAATAGAGTATTCACCCTTTGTCTGGTGATGGTGCATCACACTCATAGTGTTGATAATATAGAGTATTCACCCTTTGTCTGGTGATGGTGCATCACACTCATAATGTTGCTAATAGAGTATTCACCCTTTGTCTGCCGGTGGTGCATCACACTCATAGTGTTGATAATATAGAGTATTCACCCTTTGTCTGCCGGTGGTGCATCACACTCATAGTGTTGATAATATAGAGTATTCAGTTTTCTCAGAGAGGCTATTCTGGACAAGTCTACAGTTACACCCATGTGAAGTGGCCGTGTCTTGTCTCGTGAATTCAGTGTCTGTGTTATTTCAGCACTCAGCCGAGTGTCCCTGAACTCTGTCTCTCTGTGCATGCAGGAAATAGTTTGTGATTTGTCACAGTAAGATACTGAGAGCTCGGGTGTGACCACCATGTTTCCTCTCTGTAAGCAAAGGGCCGAGGGGCCACCATCTTGAGCTCTCGGAACGCTGAGTACAGCTTATTTACCTGTCGCTACATTGTTTGGCTCTGTGTACTGGCAGCAACCTCTGTGCAACCCCTTCACTGGAACTCTTTTGAGAAATTCAAAAAATCTACACAGCAAATATCTACGCCGTAGTTTTTTTTTACAATTGCAAATGGCAAACATTATGGCTTGCTTTGCAGTTACATATGTGTCCTTGAAGATATGATGACATTTGCGTTTAATAAAGAGATTTCTGCACCACTGATAGGATGATGTTTTTTTTAAGGGCTGTTGGGGTTGTAAGGGTTTGCAGGTGTGAGACAGGTCTGTAGCTGTTGGGATTGTAAGGGTTTGCAGGTGTGAGACAGGTCTGTAGCTGTTGGGGTTGTAAGGGTTTGCAGGTGTGAGACAGGTCTGTAGCTGTTAGGGTTGTAAGGGTTTGCAGGTGTGAGACAGGTCTGTAGCTGTTGGAGTTGTAAGGGTTTGCAGGTGTGAGACAGGTCTGTAGGTCTGTAGCTGTTGGGGTTGTAAGGGTTTGCAGGTGTGAGACAGGTCTGTAGCTGTTGGGGTTGTAAGGGTTTGCAGGTGTGAGACAGCTGTTGGGGTTGTAAGGGTTTGCAGGTGTGAGACAGCTGTTGGTGTTGTAAGGGTTTGCAGGTGTGAGACAGGTCTGTAGCTGTTGGGGTTGTAAGGGTTTGCAGGTGTGAGACAGGTCTGTAGCTGTTGGGGTTGTAAGGGTTTGCAGGTGTGAGACAGGTCTGTAGGTACTTTATTAATTAGTTTCTCAAAGCTTCTCAAACTAAAGCTGGAGTAGATAGAAGACATTGGCTAGCAACAGGCAAGGGGTAGAAGTCCCTTTACCAGTGTCCCTTGTGTCTTTATCATTGACCTCTGTCTCTGTCTTGGTCTTTTTCTTGTCACCTTCTGGGCGGTTCATTTAGATTGTTTGGCTCCATTCGGGTACTCTAAGCTGTCAGCCACTTGCTAAAAGTGTTTTGCCGCAGCCTGAAAACAGACTCTGGTTTGTGACCTGAAACACAGCCTCAGAGTAAACAACAAAAAAAAAAACCTTCAGAGAAGAACCGTAATACCCAGGCCTCCTCAACAGGCAGCATTTCATTTCCTGAGTCTTGCAGCTGCACTTGCTCTACCTTAGATCAACTCTAAGCACTGATATGGGTTTCTGATGAGGGCCAGCACTATTACAGATAGCATGGGTCTTGTGTTGTCATGCCCAGCCCTATCTTTTCGGTTGCTTCTGTTGTCAGAAGGCCGTGTTAGCTTAGCGTCAGCTGTGCAGCCAGCTGCATGATAGTTGGGTTTAAGTTTGCGTCAGGGGTAACGGGATCGGCTGCCTGTGGGATCGCCGGTCAGAAAATAACCCAGTCACTGAGGGTGTAATTAAGGCTATTGCCTGATCGAGCTTACCCGTCTGATCGGTTGGTCTAGTTTAATCGGCTTGAGCTGTTATGAGAGTGTTCCAGCTGGGTCCCAAAACTGGTTTATAGCAACAGCAGCTGATATCTTGGGTTATAGCGACAGCAGCTGATATCTGGGTTATGGCAACAGCAGCTGATATCTTGGTTATAGCAACAGCAACTGATATCTTGGTTATAGCAACACCAGCTGATATCTGGGTTATGGCAACAGCAGCTGATATCTTGGTTATAGCAACACCAGCTGATATATTGGGTTATAGCAACAGCAGCTGATATCTTGGGTTATAGCAACACCAGCTGATATCTTGGTTTTAGCAACACCAGCTGATATCTTGGTTATAGCAACACCAGCTGATATCTTAGTTATAGCAACACCAGCTGATATCTGGGTTATAGCAACACCAGCTGATATCTAGGGTTATACAGCATCACCAGCTGATATCTTGGTTATAGCAACACCAGCTGATATCTTGGTTATAGCAACACCAGCTGATATCTTGGTTTATAGCAACAGCAGCTAATATCTGGGTTATACCAACAGCAGCTGATATCTTGCTTTTCTCCATGTATGTAGGAATGTATGTTGTTTTGGGTGACTTGACTGTTTGCTGTGTTTTACATCAGCAGGGTTTCAATCTCACTGAGTATTAACCATTGTGCTGCAGGTCCAACACACCTGGTACCATTATTTAGGTACCGATACGCATGAGTCCTTCACTGACAATTTCCAGATTTTCTGGGCCACCTTGGGTCAAAGTGCTTGTAATTTGATCCCTGACCTTCTCCTCCTTGTGTGCTCTGGTAAACAGACTGTGGACATCCACAAGGAGAAAGTGGCCCGGCGAGAGATCGGAATACTGACTACCAACAAGAACACGTCACGGACTCACAAGATCATCGCCCCCGGCAACATGGAGAGGCCAGTGAGGTACATCAGGAAGCCCATAGACTACACCCTGCTGGATGACGTCGGCCATGGTGTTAAAGTAAGTGTCCTCCCTCCTCTGCAGTTGATGCTGTTGCTGCTGATATGTGGTTGCTATAATTGTTTTGAGAAATGGCTGGAAGTCGTTGGAACATCAGCATGCATAATTCAAAGACATGCTGTCTGTCATGTACACGCAGTCTCACCAGACAAGTTACAAAATCGCTCTTCGCACACAGGCAGATGTACGGCAGATGTAGCCATTTTGTGCCATTTTAGTGAGGAATTTTGAGGCCCACATTCTTGACCTGGAAAAAAAAGCAGCGATCGGTGAATTCACTTGGGGCTAATACCGTGAGAGCTATTTGGCTGTCTAATGTCAGATAGAGTGAGAGAGAGAGAGAAAGTGAGAGAGAGAGAGAGAGAGAGAGAGAGAGAGAGAGAGAGAGCGCAAACTGGGACAAGATTAGACCCCCCCCCCCAATGTCATCTGTGGGAAATGTACTCTCCATCTCTCTCTCTCTCTCCTATCTTCCTTTCTAGATACCATCATTCTTTTTGGCTCACTGCATGATCCTATATTTCCCTTCGCTTTCCTTTTGCTCCTTGCAAAGATTTCTGTCCATCATTCAACAGGCTTGTCTACGACCTGATCATATTTTTCAGAGGAAATTCCAACAGTTTCTGTGACAAACCACAAGTTACTGACTATGACTGGCTCATAAAAAGACCCTTTGGGAAATGACGCCCTCAGTGTGCAGATGAGGATCTGATGGCTGATGGTTGGTGTTTGAGACCCCTCTTATATCCCCCCTTAGCAAGAAGTGTTGAATAATGAATGGCCATTGACATGAACCCAGTGGCACCACAGTGCACACCCACCCTGCATCACGTCTTTCATGGCCATGACTCGTCTTCTTTCCACGTGGTTATGTAGTCTTGGGTCTGGGGGCGGGGGGTTTGAACATCAAGTCAAGAAGAATTCTCTCTCTCTCTCTCTTTCTTTCTCTCTATCTATCCATCTCTATTGCTTTATCACTCTATCTCTCCCGCGCCCCTTTATTTTTCTCTCTCTCTCTCTCTATCCATCTCTATTGCTTTATCACTCTATCTCTCTCACGCCCCTTTATTTCAATCTCTCTCTCTCCCTCCCTCTCTCTCTCTCTCTCTCTCTCTCTCTCTCTCTCTCTCTCTCTCTCTCTCTCTCTCTCTGTTTGCTGCCTATGAAGACTGAGCATGATGTGGAAGCTCAGCTCTGTGCTCCACTGTTGGCTGTGTGAAAGACTCTGCAGGCCTCCAGAACGGGGCCAAGCCTGGGGCCCAGTCTCTCCCTGGCTGCGTGAAGCTCCCCTGGGGCCCTGAATACATTGTTGGGGACCTTGACTGGATGTTAATCAAGTGAGTCATCTCGCTCCACCAGTCAGCAGCCCCTGACCTCCTTTACACAGGGGCCTCTTCCCATTAAGGGACGGCTCCTTTGCACAGGGGCCTCTCCCCACTAAGGGACTAGGGCTCAGCTCAGACGGAGCGGCCTGCTATTCCCACGTAGACCGGAATCAGCGGCTGGAATGCTCCAGATCACCAAAGGCCAGGTCACGTCACTGGGCTGATCCACTGGTTTGTAGATCATGTCTTTTGAAGAGCTCCCATTGGTGCGTACGACTACACCCCTGTTCATGATCACATGGAGTGGCTTGAAGTCTCTTCCTGTAGAGAGATACAGTATGACTCATCACCCCAAAGGATCAGGAAATACATATAATGATCACTAAAGTGTGGCTGTCAGGATGGCATTGTGCATCCTAATTCTACGTCATCCCCAGCAGGTGTTGAGTGCTGGGCTGTCCCTACTGTGGTCGCTGAATGGGCTTGACAAACAGCCAGCTTTCTTATAAATGCATAACAGCTAGCTACCAAATTTGACAAAGCAGTCAGTAAGTCCAATGCCAGTTCCTCTTGATGTACCGCCAACTCTTATCACGTGATAGGATCAATGGACTATGGTCTCCAGTATAAGCAAAGTATTTAATTAAGACCCATACATTTTGCTCATCAGCTAGTAAGTGTTGTTCATACTCAAGTCAAAATATAGCAGGCTGCTGCCTTCAATATGATTTTATTTTGAATGATATTGTGAGTCACTATTCCATTATTCTGTTATTGCCTCCGATCACTTGTTCTGTAACTTGCTATAACTTGCTATAACTTGCTTTATTTCTCCCCTTTTACTGCTGTCGTTCAGTGGCTTAAAGCCAAGGTAAGTGTATGATATATAATTTAGTTGATCCATTGTTGCTTTGGGGGTCTAGTGAATTTATAGAATTCAGATTCTGTCCATTAGCCCTGACAGTTCAGATGTTGCCATCATATTCACTTGAACAGTGTCAGTTGAACTGTTTGTTGTGTTCTTGTGGTCTCTTGTGTTTGTTTGCCTTCTGAATGAATAATGAATTGCATTCTGTGTCCATGGCATAATTTCCATGGATGCGTATGTCTCTTCATATTCTCTGGGACCATACAGCAACAGAAATAGCAGAGGAGTAGCACATGGCATTCTTTCTAATTAGCATGTTTGTGAATGTGACTGTAGCAACATGGTAACACCCAGCCAGCCAGGGCAGGAGGAGGAGGAGGAGGAGGAGGAGGAGGAACCGGAACCTTATCAAGGACGAATCCACCAACGCAGAAGCCTCCGAGCCCACCAATGGCAGGACGCGGAACCCTTGGGTAAGCACCGGGCTACCGTTTCAGGTTCTACAGTCTACACTCCCAACACGTGCAGGGGCCTGGAGACGACACCGAGAGGCAGATGCTGCCTGCCTGCCGTGCTGTAGGCCGGCCAAGCGATGACCCGCACTGGGCACCACACAGGCTGTTAGCCATCATCAACATGCCCCATGGCCAGAGCTCCGTGTTCACTGTGAACGCAGACCGTAACAGTGAGAAATACCATCACAGGATGGTTTTTTTGTTTGTCGTACATGTTCCTGGGGGTGGATTATATTCTCAGGCCAGAATCTGGCCCTCCAAGCACATTCCCTGGTCCGCCATTCCGGCTCTGTAACTACCTCCTCTGCTCATACTAATACTGATTACTGTCATCTGGTGCTGAAGGTAAGTGCAGTCAGTGCGTATGTGCTCACATGACTGTGTGCTCCTGTGCTGGGCAGGAGGAACACCCCGTATAAGACCCTGGAGCCGGTGAAGCCACCCACGGTCCCTAACGACTACATGACCAGCCCCGCCCGGCTGGGCAACCAGAACAGCCCGAGCCGCACCGCCTCCGTCAACCAGAGGCCCAGGACTCACAGGTGATGTTCCTACACACACACACGCACAGACACACACACACACACACACACACACACACACACACACACACAGCTGATGCTCCTACACACACACACACACACACGCACAAACACATACACACACGCACACGCACACGCACGTACGCACACACAGGTGATGCTCGTACACACACACACACACACACACACACACACACACACACAGGTGATGCTCCTACACACGCACACACACACACACACACACACACACACACACACACAGCTGATGCTCCTACACACACACACACGCACACACACATACACACACGCACACGCACGTACGCACACACAGGTGATGCTCGTACACACACACACACACACACACACACAGGTGATGCTCCTACACACGCACACGCACGCACACACACACACACACACACACACACACACACACACACACACAGGTGATGCTCCTACACACGCACACGCACACGCACACGCACACACGCACATACACGCGCACACGCACAAAGACAAACACACACACACACACACACACACACACACACACACACACACACATACCAGAGGGCTGTGTACACATACTCGCGTGACACACAAACACACATGTATACCCAGAGGCTTACTGCCTGAATACGCAGGTTTCTGTACAAACACACTAATGCCGATAAGCATACAATGTTTAGTCTTCCCCAACACACACACACACATCCGAACACAAACACAAACACATGCACAAACATGGGCTGTCATAACACGAGCTTCCCAAAAGCACTCTGCAACATGTCCGTCTAATCCTGCGTTAATCACTCCCAAACCAACTTAAGTAAGTCAATTTGAGGGAGATTACGGGTTGCGTAACCCTCCCAAAAACCGGCATCTTCTGTTTGATGTGTCCCATCATAATGACAGGATTGGAGTAGTGGGGGGGGGTGGGGAGGGCAGAGAGCAGATATAATTCTAGAATGTCTGTAAGAGTGCTGGTGAGGGCTCTTAAATACCCCTGTGGTGATGTAGAATGCCTCTGATGAAGCCTCGTGTTGAGTTTTACTCATAGGAATGAAATAACACTCTAACAAATAGCTCAAGATATGCAAGGTTCTAGTTGGTCTTGGAATACAACTGTACAGTGTAGACAGATTGCGGAGTGCACAATGTAATTTGTAAAAAGCCCATCATAGCTATCAGCAGCAACAACAATAGTGTGCTGCAACAATGCATGCCTAAAAATACATCTCCCCCTGACTCGTGAACAGTCTTGCTTATGAAAGTGAGCCAGCAGGGTCACTGCTAGGAGTTCAGGCAGTTGTAGAGATTCTCTTTCTCTTCCATTTCTGACTGTCGCCATCTTTCAGTCTTTGCCTCTGTCTCTGTTGTCTCTTCTGCTCATGTTTCGTATCCCTTTCCCGAAAGAATACTACTCAAATGTGAAGAAAATATGTCATAGCACACCTAATTACACTTAAACACCGAATAACACTCTTCCCTGACTGCTCGGTATTGTTAGTGTTTGTCTTCCCAACCCTCCTCCAGTGTTACTGCTGGGATCTGGTGCTGCAGTAGGTTGCAGCGTTGCAGTTCAGTCCCCTGTCTCACACGTCTTGTGTCTCTGTGTGCAGTGGCAGCAGTGGAGGCAGCGGTGGGCGTGAGAACAGTGGCAGCAGCGGTATGGGTGTCCCTCTGGCTGTGCCCACACCCTCGCCCCCCACCGGCATGGCAGCAGGTACAGCGCCGCTCCCTCTCCACAGGGCTCCGCTCTTTACACACACCACTCACTCTGACTGACTGACTGATTACTGCTCCTTCAGATTGGCCTCTCTCTCTCTCTCTCTCTCTCTCTATCGATCTCCCTCTCTCTCTCTCTCTCTCTCTCTATCTATCTATCTATCTATCTATCTCTCTCTCTCTCTCTCTCTCTCTCTCTCTCTCTCTCTCTATCTATCTATCTATCTATCTATCTATCTATCTATCTATCTATCTATCTATCTATCTATCTATCGATCTCTCTCTCTCTCTCTCTCTCTCTCTCTCTCTCTCTCTCTCTCTCTATCGATCTCTCTCTCTCTCTCTCTCTCTCTCTCTCTCTCTCTCTCTCTCTCTCTCTATCTCTATCTATCTATCTATCTATCTATCGATCTCCCTCTGTCTATCTATCTATCTATCTATCTATCTGTCTGTCTGTCTGTCTGTCTGTGTCTGTCTATCTATCTATCTATCTATCTATCTATCTATCTATCTATCTCTCTCTCTCTCTCTCTCTCTCTCTCTCTCTCTCTCTCTCTCTCTCTCTGTCTCTCTCTTGAACTATTCCATCCCTTGTTCCTCTCCCCTCAGCGTCGGCTCTTCCCCAGGGGCCCGGCCTCGGCCCCGTGCCCATGTCCCAGTTTGGCACCATCTCCCGGCAGGTGTCACGCCACGCCGCCTCCTCCGCCTCCATGGTGTCGGCCACGGGCACGTACCGCCGCGCGCCCTCCGTCTCCTCCTCCCAGTTCACCTCCGCCCCCCAGGCCCACGTCAACGGGGGGCCCACCTACACCCAGAGCTCAGGTGTGTTCCAATCAGGTGTGTTCCCAGACCCCGCTACTGCTGCCCATGTTCACCTGCACTGCCAGTTTAGCATCCACGACCCTTGGAGCCCTGAAGGCTTTGTAAATGCAACATTGCAGAAGATATATAGCGTAGCTACATTGGTTATCGGCCAGTTTGTTAAAAATCAGCCAGTCTGTTAAACAATCGATATGCTTAGTTTAATCATAGATTAACATGACAACGTAAACGTAGCCGATAAGATATATATATATTTGTATACACTTAATTCGAATAATTCACTCATTCACTATTCACGGTACACAATTTCATAATCAACCCTTGATGGCCCATGGAGCATGTGTGTGTATGTATGTGTAAGTAATATGTAAAGAGAAGGGTTGGGGGGTAAATAGCATTCTGCTATTAGCCTGTTTCTTGAATTTGTGTGGAATTCAAGTGAATTGGTCCACATTTTAGTTCAAAGTGGAAAAACCACTCTAACACAGCCCTCGGCTTGCCCATTTGCAGTCTGTGATGTGTGCCTCTATCAGAATTCTCTGCTGTCCTGCCCAGTTACACCTCACGGCACCCTGATGCATCACGGTTGGCCAATGAGGCTTCCTTCCTCACACTCTGCCCGTCACCATCACTCTCTGGTCTTGCCCACTGCTACTGATGGCTTTGTTTATGTTTCTATCCCTTTTACACGTGTGCTCAATCTCCTACTGCTCTCTGCCTGTCTGTGTCTGTCTGTCTGTCTGTCTGTCTGTCTGTCTGCCTACCTGTCTCTCTCTGTCTGCTCACCTGTCGGCCTGTCTGTGGGGCACTGCTGCTGCTGCCTCCAGTGACTGCAGCTCCACCGCCACCCCCTCCCATGGTGCAGCTCACCCCTCAGATCCCGCTAACGGGCTTCGTGGCCCGGGTGCAGGAGAACAGTAAGTACGCGCGCTGGGCCTGCGTAGAGGCTTGCATCTTCACCTGCTCGTGGTCACAAATGCATCTTCACCTGCTCATGGTCACAAATGCATCGCCACTGCAGACCACTTTCAGTTAAAGTGATGTGATGAAAAGGGCACGACTCGAAGACCCATAGAAAACCACTTATACAGCTGCCGTAAGCTGTCGTGATGTATAGTAACTCATAGGGGTGGGGGAAAAAATCGATTCTTCGATTTCTCTCGATTCTCTCTACAACGATTCTGTCTCGATTCAGAAAAGTTCATAATCAATTTTTTTATATAAAAAATATATATATATATATATATATATATATATATATTTTACACATCCGTTTTGTGTTGAAATGCAAGCTGCATTGATTATTGCATTGTTCATAGAAAGTCATAATTGTGACAAGGAAAAGCTTTTTCTTTAATGAAAAAAATAGAGAAGGTAATTCATCTGTTGATTTTCTTTAATTATCAAACACAAAGTAGGAAGTGATTTGAGACTCTGAGTAGCAAACTGAAAAGTTTTAAAAATCGAGATGCATCGATAATCGTTTTATCGGTTTAGAATTGATAATCAATAATCGGTTTAGAATCGATAATCGGTTTAGAATCGAATCGTTGACCTCTGAATCGGAATTGAATCGAATCGTGAGGTGCCAAGAGATTCCCACCCCTAGTAACTCATGGAATTGAATGGAATATTCATAGTCACATTCAGTTTAAATATTGACTTAGACTTTTGGTTTAGATTATTGTATTATTCACTTTGAGGCATCTTTTGTTCAACATTTTCTCTTTCCATGGCAGCCTCAATAATGTGAAAGCTGACGAGTCCTCTGTCCATCTCGTTGTTTCTGTAGTAACAGACAGCCCCTCCCCACCCCCACCCCCCCTGCCTGAGGACACCATGATGTTTGAGGAGGCCCACCCTCCTCCCCCCCCACCGCCGGTGGACTACGAAGACGAAGATGCAGCGATGGTCCACTACAGCGACCCCTACGCTGACGGGGACCCCCAATGGGCCCCCAAAACTTACCTGGAGAAGGGTGAGTGGCTTTGAACCCTCAGGCCTGTCAGGCCAAGGGATATGATGACAATTAATTGTACTGGGAATCAAAAGCAAGCCGCTACATCAGCACAAGTATAAAAGATTATAAAATATTGCAAACTGCTCGCTAAGCAATGCAGGACATTGCCACTGTTATGGGCAAACGTTTAGTGTCCAATCTCCGCATGCAGCCACTGCAGTCCTTTTTTCTCTTTCCGCTTGCCTTTAGTGGTGGCCATTTATGATTACGCAAGGGATAAGGACGACGAGCTGTCTTTCATGGAGGGCGCCATCATCTACATCATCAAGAAGAACGATGACGGCTGGTTCGAGGGCGTGATCAACGGTGTCACCGGCCTGTTCCCTGGCAACTATGTGGAGTCCATCATGCACTACGCAGACTGAGGGAAGGTTGTGTGTGTGTGTGTGTGTGTGTGTGTGTGTGTGTGTGTGTGTGTGTGTGTGTGTGTGTGTGTGTGTGTGTGTGTGTGTGTTAATGCAGAGGGACACCTGCCAATCACAAACAAACATTACAAAGTGCATTTGGCTATAAAAGAATGTTTGTTTCCTTTTCTGTAATTCTAATGAAAACGTGCAAACCATGACTGAAAATGGGTATTTGGGGCGGGGAGGTATTGTTAAGTTGTTATCGAAGGTAAACATGTAAAGATATGAATAATAATTAGTATATTTCCGGTTAGGTCTTTTTGTTGTATGTTTTGTATATACAGTAATGTGAACTGCAGCTTGTAGGTGGTCAGTAGTGTGTTTGTGTGCGTGTGTGTATGTCAATGTCTTGACCAGTCTATGTAACATGTCTTTTTTTTATTTTTATTATTATTATTATTATTATTATTATTATTATTGAGTCTGTTTTTAAAACAAACTATTATTTTTATTCAGGTTTTGTACAAACATTTTCCTATCATTAACATTTGTGCAGAATGTCTTTTGAATGTCATTTCTTGATATTTCTGAGCCTTGCAAAATGACGAAAAAACTAAAAATGAAGAAAAACTGACTTTCATTTGTAGCCTCTTCTATTTTCCCCTGTCCTGTTCTGTTTTGTTGACCTGGGTTTGAATGCCATAGAGTATTTTCCTCCCCCTGGTGTGTGACTGCAGTAGTGTACCGCAGGTGTGTGTGACTGCAGGTGTGTGTGACTGCAGGTGTGTGTGACTGCAGGTGTGTGTGACTGCAGTAGTGTACCACAGGTGTGTGTGACTGCAGGTGTGTGTGACCGCAGGTGTGTGTGACTGCAGGTGTGTGTGACTGCAGGTGTGTGTGACTGCAGGTGTGTGTGACCGCAGGTGTGTGTGACCGCAGGTGTGTGTGACTGCAGGTGTGTATGACTGCAGGTGTGTGTGACTGCAGGTGTGTGTGACTGCAGGTGTGGGACTGCAGTAGTGTACCACAGGTGTGTGTGACTGCAGGTGTGTGTGACTGCAGGTGTGTGTGACTGCGGGTGTGTGTGACTGCAGGTGTGTGTGACCGCAGGTGTGTGTTTGACCTGCAGGTGTGTGTGACCGCAGGTGTGTGTGACTGCAGGTGTGTATGACTGCAGGTGTGTGTGACTGCAGGTGTGTGTGACTGCAGGTGTGTGACTGCAGTAGTGTACCACAGGTGTGTGTGACTGCAGGTGTGTGTGACTGCAGGTGTGTGTGACTGCGGGTGTGTGTGACTGCGGGTGTGTGTGACTGCGGGTGTGTGTGACTGCGGGTGTGTGTGACCGCAGGTGTGTGTGACCGCAGGTGTGTGTGACCGCAGGTGTGTGTGACCGCAGGTGTGTGTGACCGCAGGTGTGTGTGACCTGCAGGTGTGTGTGACCGCAGGTGTGTGTGACTGCAGGTGTGTGTGACTGCAAGTGTGTGTGACTGCGGGTGTGTGTGACTGCAGGTGTGTGTGACCGCAGGTGTGTGTGACCTGCAGGTGTGTGTGACCGCAGTAGTGTACCGCAGGTGTGTGTGACTGCAGTAGTGTACCGCAGGTGTCCCAGTCCAGACCGGGTTTAGGAAAGGAGGCCTCTGGAGACCATCTTGTCCCTGGGCCCGAGCAGGACACACAGCGGCCCCGCATACAGATACCCAAACCCAACACACACAGCGGCCCCGCATACAGATACCCAAACCCAACACACACAGCGGCCCCGCATACAGATACCCAAACCCAAACCCAACACACACAGCGGCCCCGCATACAGATACCCTAACCCAACACATACAGCGGGCCCTCACACAGATACCTCGGCTGTGAGCTTCACTTGTTCTTCACTGTTTTCTTTGGGTGCAGTGTACACAGACAGCTCCTACTGATGTGTGTTCACTCTAGTGATGTGTGTGTGTGTGTGTGTGTGTGTGTGTGTGTGTGTGTGTGTGTGTGTGTGTGTGTGTCAGTGTGGTGTTGAACATGACCATCAGACCACTTTGCTGTCTCTGAAAATGGCTGCCATAGGCCAGTAGGGCTTCATATTTTCTAAAATGGATGTCATGACTCAGAGATAGACCACTTTGTGCCATTCATATAGAGTGAAGAACCATGCCATCACATTTCATACCTGTTCCCTCGCTCTGCCCTTCCATGATGCGTGAAGGGCAGAGGAGGTCTAAGGACTTTAGCACATGCAGATGGCTTGGATGTACAAATGTGATGCAAGGACCAAGGAAAGTAATTGTTTTTTGACTTATGCATGTGTTAAATTAGGCCTTAAAAGTATCATAAATGTAATTTTTCTTTGATGTGCACTGATTATTCTGGAACACTCTTAGCCGTTCCTAATCATGTTTACGGCAAGGTGTTGCACATACCTCCTTTTCTTTTTCCTTTTTTTTTTTGTAAAGAGTAATGTTTCTTTTAAATCAGTCCTTAACATTTTGTAGACTTAATCTGTAATTGTATACTTTTGTGTGAGAAAAGAAGAAATCCTGACCAAGGATTTTAGTTTTTGTAATGTGTGTATGTGTGTGTGTGTGTCTCAAACTGCTGTTGATGGACGGACAGCCACATGCATTTTCAAATCGTATTTATTTATTTTTGTTAGGGATCTGTGAGGCTGCAACTCATGTGGAATTGTATGGGTGTTAATCACTGTGGTAAACATTTCAAGGCCTTGTTTTGAGTTGTTCGCAACATTACAAAAGATGTGGAAAGTGACGTTACTCTCTTCGTTACTTCAATTAATTTGTATATATTATATGTTTTCTCAATTAATGTACAGCCTTTTTTTATAATAAATAGCTCCCCAGTACATGCTGTTGACATTGTCTGTTTTGTTTAGTTTTTTTGGCTGGTGATAAGTTAGGATTGGGTGATCAACACTATCAGTGGCATCAGTGCTAGTACTCTAAGAATGCCCCCCAAAACTCAGGCGTGCAGTTGGGTTGATAAATGCTTGCTCTTACAACTAGGCAAATTGGAATTGTATCACTTAAACCTGGTTTGTCTCTAAAGGAGCAGATGTGCAGTGGTCCAAATCCAGAATCAATTCATACTATTGCAATCCCAGTTTTATCCACAGGGGCAGCACTGTGAAGTCATATGTCGTTTCTCTCCTCTAGATACGAAGCCATGTAGATCTGTGGAAACCACTTTCACCAGCAGGGGGCAGCAGCACTGCAGTTGGCAGTCGCTCTGATGTGCACTGTCATGATGGCTTATTCCCCCTTATGGCTGGTATTGGAGATGGATTTAGAGGTTGGATTTGGAACGCCGTCCTGGTGGCGAAGGAGGCACAAAGTCAGGTGGAGGCTCAACCAGGTCATCATCCAGGTCATTATCCAGCTGCTGATGAATGGGGCTGGGAGTCTGTTCAGGAAGATTGAACAACATTATTGGCCATATTTAATAAATGCTGGTTCTTTCAACAAAGAAGCTATTTTGCTATTTTGATTACTAGAGCACATTCATTTAAACATGCGCACAGACCCAAGCGCCTTCATAGGCGGACCATTTGGGTGCCTCATTTGGGTGTCTGAGTATGGCGTATCATGTATATTGTTTCAAAACGTAACCTGAATCTTGTTTTTTCAGCGCCTGGCAGGCACATCGAATTGAATCTCTGATTGACATCTTAACATTGACCACTGGGTTACTAAATTGACTGAACATTTAACTCAACATTTGTTAACACATGGTTAGGTAGATTATGCAGTTAGGCACATTTTCTCTATGCGGCAGTGAAAAAAACAATCCTGGATCATTCTTCAGCGCCTATGGTAACGTGCAACAAAAAGTGAAACACAAAAGTAGTATTTTGCAGCATAGTACACACTCATCGTTCACTTTTCACCGTTACACACCTCTCTCTGTGTGACGGCTTGCTGGTCGCCTGGTTGTCCTTGAACCTTGAAGCGCAAAAGGGGAATTAATCGATGAAGACGCCAAAACTAGTTTCCTAAATGTCCTAATACTATTTGAATCTTAGCTTGATTTATTCGCCATTTGGGATTATTCACCATGGATGGATATGGAATAGGCCAACACATGTGTTTCATGGACTTTCTCGCCGTTTATTAGTTGATAAGATCTTTTCTCCAACAGGACTTTAGGGAAATTCGGCTACCCATCCCCACTAATCTCTTCACTTAACTTTTCCACTATCTTTACATAGATAATTTCCCTAATATATTATGTAGCTTTCTTGCATGTTTTTTCCTAATAATGAATAGGCCCATATGCCTATATATGTTAAATATTGTGGCAATGAGTTGGAAATTGTTTGAACTTGAATTATGGCCCTATGTTTGTGTTTTGTAGAGAAAATTCAAACTGTATGATAGGTTATTCCAAATACACCGCCTGCTTCCTTCGTGACACCACACATCATGGTGTTTTGTGTTTCGTATTATTTGAGTAAAATATTCTGTGTAGAAAATATGTCACTATCTATCTTTACATTCTAATGGTCTCCTTCGTATTAAGTGCACAGCCGTGTCTGGTGTTCTGATACCCGTGTCTGGTGTTCTGATACCGTGTCTGGTGTTCTGATACCCGTGTCTGGTGTTCTGATACCCGTGTCTGGTGTTCTGATGCCTGTGTCTGGTCAGGTCCTGGGGGAATGGAGTCTCTCTGGGAAGAGGCAGGTGTCACTGCATGGTTTCCATTGGACTGTGCCGCTACTGGAAAACAACACAACACTTAACATTACAAAACAACACTTAACATTACATGCAGGTTACAATACTGCATCTGTCATTCTACATATCCACATGACTCTGAACAGGAGGTATAATGTGAGTGATAATGTGTGTGTGTGTGTGTGTTTGTGTGTGTGTAGATCTGTGTGTGTTTCACAGTCACCTTTGAGCACAGTGGTGCTGGGTGTGGTGAATCGTGTGAGCTGGCTGTTTCCTGGCGTGGAAACTGAAGCCCTCTGCAGTGCTGTCTGGTAGTTCCTGTACAGCTGCGGCCCATACTGCACGTAAGAGAGCCACAGACCGTCACAAGAGGCTTTTATTTTAGGCTTCATCGTCTATTATAGGCTGCACACACGCACTGTAGCGTGTTACCGCGGGCCTTTTGACAGTCTGACTGTCTGCTCACGGGGTGACGGAGGTCAGAGGTCAGGTCAGGTCAGAGATCAGGCTCACCTTGGCGATTCTGATGGAGGTCACCCAGAGACTCAGACTGCGCTCGTCGTCACAGCAGAGGATGCGGACGTACTCCGACTCCATTTGGATCTGAGGGTGCTGAGGAAACACAGGTCAAGGTCAGTCAAGGACGGCAGCAGCGGTGGGCAGAGCCAACTATTATTTTCCTATTTGCAGTAGACACAGGACACAGTATACACTGCAAAGTATTCTATAATTTAAAGGTCATTTGGGCATTTGGCATTTTTTGTCAGCTAGTATATCTTTCATTGCACGCATCTGTGAAATGTTGTTCAACTTTACATAAAATGAAATGTTTGGGTGTGGTGAAGCATGACACAATAACTCTCGGAGGGCATTAGATCATGAGTTTTTTTGCTTGTCTCTGCCAGAAATTATGTTGTCTGATAGGCCTCTGTTGCTCGTGAGTTCAGGAAGCAGCCTCTCCCGACTGGGAGAGTGTAATTCTCCTCATGGCCAGCAGGTGGCACACTAGTGGTGCGGAACAAGTGAGATGATCCATCTGCTGTGCACTGAGCTGCAGCACATACTCTGTTCAGACTCCCAGGTAGTCTGAACATCTGAAAGTTGTTTTGTAGTCTGTCTACCTGAATACAGGGTTCTTCAACAACATGACCATGGCCACCCTTCTGTGAACCTTGTTTACAGGTAAAAGTGACGTGTTTGACATCAACATAACCATGAATGAAAATACAAATGTAACATTGACTTTGTTGGTACAAGCGAACTGAACTGAGCATGTTTGAGACGGTTATGAAACGAATCTGAAATGAACCTTGCCCTGATCTGGTGTGTCTCTGCCCCAAGTGTGTGTCTCTGATGTGAGCTGCTATCAGTGGGGCTTCACTTCCTCTTTAAAGAGGTGAAAGTGAAAAGGCCTGTGCAGAGAGAGAGGGGCGAGCATAGGGTATGTTTTACCGGCGCTGTCACAGAAAAGCCCCTTACTGCAAGTAGAAGCAGCTGCTGCTCCTCCACCATCCCCTATGCCCTAGTAAATGAAAACCACAGTGTCCGATGTGTTCAAGTCGTCTGTTGGCCACACCAGCCTTTTACACACACTCTCACACACTCTCTCTCTCTCTCTCCCTCTCTCTCTCTCTCTTCCTCTCTCGCTCTTAACTGTTTTTACTATGATCTTTCTCTACCCCCTATTTTTCTTTCAGGGTGGCAACTTGCAGTAAAAATTCAAATAGGTTGAATTCAACTCCAGATGGCCCTTTGGCAGTTGAAAAAAGCCAGATTGGCTGAAGGGCTGGAGGTAGTCGTTGAACCTCTGAGCGAGGAGTGCTTTAATGGGATCAAGAGAACGTGTTATTTTCATCATTTTATTTAAGTAGCACTTTTGCACTAGAAAAGGGGAAACATCAGTGTGACTATTTAATTGCGGGGACAGACACTAAATTGTCTCTGATGTAGAGTTTCACAACCTTTGCACATAACCTCTGTTCCTCTAACTTCCAACCTCAGCATATGCCCAAAAACACCCTACATGCCTTGCACTCTTGTGACTTGTCCTAGTTTGTGCCGTCTGCGCGTCCCGCTGAAGCCCTGGTGTAAACCGTGTACGAAGCTCAGAGCTGAGGGGGAGCTGAGGTACTGGGCAGTGTTGTGTGCAGGTTGAGGTACTGGGCGGTGTGCAGGCTCACCTTGAGGACGAAGCTGAGGTACTGGGCGGTGTTGTGGCGGTGTTGTGCGGTGTTGTGGCGGTGTTGTGGCGGTGTTGTGGCGGTGTTGTGCGGTGTTGTGCGCAGGCTCACCTTGAGGACGAAGCTGAGGTACTGGGCGGTGTTGTGGCGGTGTTGTGGCGGTGTTGTGCGGTGTTGTGGCGGTGTTGTGCGGTGTTGTGGCGGTGTTGTGGCGGTGTTGTGTGCAGGCTCACCTTGAGGACGAAGCTGAGGTACTGGGCGGTGTTGTGGCGGTGTTGTGGCGGTGTTGTGGCGGTGTTGTGCGCAGGCTCACCTTGAGGACGAAGCTGAGGTACTGGGCGGTGTTGTGGCGGTGTTGTGCGGTGTTGTGGCGGTGTTGTGTGCAGGCTCACCTTGAGGACGAAGCTGAGGTACTGGGCGGTGTTGTGGCGGTGTTGTGGCGGTGTTGTGCGGTGTTGTGGCGGTGTTGTGCGCAGGCTCACCTTGAGGACGAAGCTGAGGTACTGGGCGGTGTTGTGGCGGTGTTGTGGCGGTGTTGTGGCGGTGTTGTGCGGTGTTGTGGCGGTGTTGTGGCGGTGTTGTGTGCAGGCTCACCTTGAGGACGAAGCTGAGGTACTGGGCGGTGTTGTGGCGGTGTTGTGCGGTGTTGTGGCGGTGTTGTGGCGGTGTTGTGCGGTGTTGTGGCGGTGTTGTGGCGGTGTTGTGCGGTGTTGTGGCGGTGTTGTGGCGGTGTTGTGCGGTGTTGTGGCGGTGTTGTGGCGGTGTTGTGCGGTGTTGTGGCGGTGTTGTGCGGTGTTGTGGCGGTGTTGTGGCGTGTTGTGCGGTGTTGGGGCGGTGTTGTGGCGGTGTTGTGCGGTGTTGTGCGGTGTTGTGGCGGTGTTGTGGCGGTGTTGTGTGCAGGCTCACCTTGAGGACGAAGCAGAAGTCAGTGGGGGCTCTGTACTTGTGTTTGTACTCCTGGCTGTGGTACACGTTCACATGCTCCAACTGAATGAAGCACGCCAGGTCACTGGATAACTGCCAAAGGAATTCACATATATCGTTTGTACACTCTGGGGATCGACTGAGAAGACATCTTATGCTAACAACCCCCCCCCCCCCTCCCTCCCCAGTGCACACTCTAAGAGCATATTTTCCCTCAAAGATTTACAGCACTTGAGACATGTCCTCTACCCCACTTGCTATTGGATTTCATGGTTCAGTTGTATTCTCAGGCCACAGCAATCCTGACCCAGGTGGTGATAAATAGTCTGCGTCATTGAATTATCTTCAGCATGCGATGAAATCCACACACACAAACACAAACACAAACACACACACACACAATCCTATCATTTCTGTCCAAGATTCCCTGTTTTGAAAAGTCCTATTTAAATGCCCGGCATGTGGTGTGTGTGAGTTCATAACAGATTCTACATGGGCAGTGTAATGTCAGCTGGACACAATAGCACTCAGCACTCAGTCTTAACTGGGGTTGTTTCTGACCTTAGTCTTTCCTTTTTGCACATAATAGATCCCAGAGGCTCGCAGTATGAAGTAACGCCGTTTCCAAGTCTTCTTCACACTCTCTTTGAGGAATAACGCGCCCTCCAGGTCTGGAACACTGGCCGAGGGGCCCTCAAAGCTCTCCTGCGGGTGGAGGATCAGTCGAGTAGAGACGGGATTATGCCGCGTTAAGAGTCGTGCGTTACACATCAAACATGAACTACAAACACTCCTCCTTCCAAAATGTAACGACTTCCTACTGATGCCTTTTCAGATGTAAAAAACATTTGCAGTCAAATTCAAGGTGACAGACCCTCTGTTTATTTTTTTTTAGCTGCACTCAGTTTTACTCACCTTTATTAGAAATCCCTTGTCCTTTTCACTCATTTTACTCCCGTCCTTTTTCCAGAGGTAAAACATCTGTTGACAAGAGACCCTCAGTGTGATGAAATCAGGTTTAGCCTGTTATACTGCGCATGTGTGACCTCATTATCCATTCTGTCTGTGTCATTCTCTCTCCCACTGACACTCACCTGAGGCTCCCTGAAGACGGCATATTTGTCCGACCTCCTCAGGAAGAGCAGCTGGTTCTCTGTGTCTCGGCTCCATGTGGACAAATGCTCCACAAGGCATTCGTGATCCTCGAATGCTCTCTCTGTAACAAAAAAAACAAAACAGAAAAGAAGTTTTATTTCTGTACTAAATTATCGTTTCATGAGAATTGTTTGTTGTTTCATTGTTCAGTTCAGTCTCACGGCCTTTGATCAGAAACTATTTGTGTCTTACTGTTACGACCCCCTGTGCCCCTGCGTACCCTGCCTGCAGTCCCTATACTGGCCATATGGAGGCAGCAGGCTGTGGACCTGCAACGGAGCATAATAAGCGGTGATTATCCACACCTGGCGCCAGGTGTGGATATAAAAGCACTGCTACGCCTGATGGGAGACCCCTTCTCAGCTTCCGCTACTCTCACACACACTTTTGACAAATCTCCTACTCACGTACATACCCACTTCATGCATCTTTGGAAACCCCTAGACTTTCTCCTTTGCATCAAACTTTGTAGTAAATAAATAGTCATATGTTACAATCCGTCACGTCGTCTGTCTCTACCGTTTTATGTTGCGACCCCACGAGCCGGTCGTAACACTTACCAATCTGGAGGTGTGGGTTGGTCTCACACAGGCTCCAGTCCACGCTGCAGTCACAGTGAGTCTTCTCAAACAGGTTGTCCAGCACGTCGCGCGCCGTCTGTCTCTCGTCCACCATCAGAGCCTTGGAGCTGCCATCACTCAGCAGAACCTTAATGATCAGCTTCATGCAGATCCAAATCCCCCCCACCCCCCCCCAAAAAAACTGAAAATCATGTTTTTGTTTACTGTCTGGGTACAAATGACTATTTAATAATGATCAAGTGCACATGGGTAACGTTGAAGATATAACTGTTCACATACAGCAGTAACATTCAGAGTGAGGCCTGCACTGGCTCCAAACGAACAGACCCCTGAGATGTTTGTTTGGAAACAAAGAGAGAGAGAGAGAGAGAGAGGTAATTTGAGATACCTTTTTCATCTTGGCTTCGTTCAGCTTCTCCAAAGCCAATTTTATTTTTTCTGCCTTTGTCTGTGCTGTAGCTTCAATCTGGAAAGTATAACACATGTATTTGTTTAAATCAATCCATAGCATGTACATGTAACAGGAATTAATTAGTGGGACTTGTTGAAAAGTCTGTAAAACGAATGTATTCAAACTGAGGAATAACTGCGGGAGATCTGAATTTGTTTTGAGCAAATAGTGCATCTATTACTGATGTAGATTTTGTGATATTCCATCATTGGCATGCAAAGTGGAAAAAGTAGTGCAGTTAAACCATTTGCAACAGCCTCCCTGACATTAATGTTTTATATGGATTATATATCAAAACAATGCAAAGGGCTTCACGTAACATGTTACTGACACTTTATGGAAAGCTGCTTCAATAATAACATTCATTTTCTACCGTCTCCTCATCATCATCATCATCCGGTTCATTTAGTGTAGTTACTGTTTTTGTAAGTACGACCTCAGTGTGGTTATCACCTGTGACAGTGCAGATGTAGGTACTTGAAGAGAGAGTTGTGACGAGGGGCCCTCCAGGGCCAGGTGGGGTGGAGCGGAGGTGTGCCCCCCCGGGGGAGCGGGGGTGTGGGCAGGCTGTGGGGAGACACTCCTCAGAGTGAGCCTCTCCTCCGCCAGAGAGAGGTCTGCAACCAGGCCGGCCACCAGGATGTCCAGGTCACACTCCTCCAGCTCGTGCAGAGACTCTGCGAGTGAGGAAGGCAGATCAGAGCATCTCACAGCAGAACTTCATTCTCTTCATTCAGTCTCTATACAAGACCTGTCAAACGCCTTTGGAGAACCTTTGGAGAACCTTGAGACAGCAGCTATTGCAAAACATTCCAAAATTCCAACCTATGATTAGAACTTCATTCGGAGGAAACTCACAGCTCTTTAGGGCTGTGATGGGTCGCCCCGGTACCAAGGTCTCTAAAACAGTCAGCTGCATCCATTGCGTTATGAGCGATCACATTGCAACTCACCATTCAGGTTGTTAAAGCACATGGAGCTGATGGCTTCTGCGTCAGAGCTGCTCTGACATGGAGCTGTCTCTGCTTCAAAACTCTGTTGAGAAAACATGGTTAGTGATGGAGTGCATGGATACTCAATGAGTGCTGTTCATTTTCTGCCCAGTAGAAACTTAATGGGGCATTTTACTTTAAGTGAGATGGTCTTGGGCGATGACGGCAAATTCTTCGCCTTGTGCAGAGTTCTTAGAAGACCTGAACACAAGCTTTATGCTTCTCTGTGTCGTGTTTTGTGGAGGGGGGGGGGGGCTATGATCGCATAGCTGGTCACAATTCCTACAGTCAAAGCAAACAACTCCAGTATTTCCTGGGCTAATTTAAGCCCAGAAGAAACCCAGTATCCCTGCCCCAGTGGAGGTGGACACTAGCTCCCTATAATAGAAAGCAGATAGGCACCGAGATCTCAGAACATGTGTCTGTGTTTACCGCATGCTAATGCAGCCAAAAGGGGGTGGTTTGGGCTCGGACAATCAGATGGTAGTGGGTTTGGCCTGAAGGATGCACTGAGCTCTTAGATCACCGATCCAGCTCTGGTTTTCAGCACATGGTGAGCCCGTTCTGAAGGCTCAAGACGGTAATGCGTGTGTCTGTGCCGTCCTGTGCGTGACGTGCGTGACGTGACTGGGTGTTTCACCTGTGAGAGGAGGTCCATCTCATCCATCAGCTCACTGAACAGGGTGTTGATTTCAGTCATCTACAAAACAAGAGCAAAGTGAACGCAGAGGGGTTAACGGGATGTCACACGTACAGGCAACGTTATGGTGTGAGGAGAAAAAAGGAAGCCAAATCAACTTTTTTGAAAAGATGCATCACGCAGATATACAAGACCTGTAAAACGTCCTTTGGAGAACATTGAGACAGCAGCTGTTTCAAAAGCTTCCAAAATTCCCACTTATGATTAGATAGCATTTCTAGTATGTGGGCTTATCAGTAAATTTGACACATTTTCACCACTTTAAAGTCAAGGCTCTGATATATTACCCTGCATGGTTTATTGCCCTAATGACTCCATCGTCTCAGTTTGTTGTTTGATCATCGCCAAAAGCCTGTTAGATTTTCCTCATGCAGCACAGTGTACAGACTGCCATTATGCTGTAATGAGGTTGAGGGGGGGGGAGGGCGAGTGGGAGCATTGCTTCCATATGAAAGTGAAAATGGGGGATGCAAACACTGGTTCAGTTTCTCCTTTCAATTAGGCAGTCAGAGCACACCCTTTGTGTTCTCTCTGGAGGGCCGATCCGCCCACACGCGCAGACACTTCTACATCAAGGAGACAAATCACCCCTTACGTGATGCACAAACAACTCAATGTCACTGAGAGCATAGATTTTTTTTCACTACTCTTCATTTTGGACCCCATCCATTGTCACAGCACCTTAAAAGCAACTAAGAAATCTTTCCTAAAAAATACAGACGATCTATGAACTTTGAAGTGGCTCTTGCTTTGGCTGCGACATCTTGATTTACAGTTTCCCAGTCAGATAGCTACACCATGTTCAGGCGTTGCTGCGGTAGTTACGGTTCTTTTTTTCCCAGTGCTTTTACACAATCAGAGGATCACAGTCATCAGAGCCATGCAGGGCTGCCAGAGTTGATTGCTGAGCTGTGAGATATGTGATTCCCCAGCAGCTACGCCAGCAGCTACGCCAGCAGCAGCAGCAGCAGCAGCAGCAGCAACAGGGCTGAAGAGGTGTCAGTCACGGCTACATGTGGCGGCCTGCTTGTGGTGGCTGAGTCAGCGGCTAGTTGTTTGTGCTAAAAGAGTGTCTGGCTGCTAAAACAAACATGTGCATCTAAATGAGGGCCTCCCCGCCCCAACCCAACCCAAGAGATTAACCCTTCACTCAGGTTTTTCTGCTCCCATATTTAACTTAAAAAAACATAATCCACTTGTGCGACACCGAACAATGATCCTCACGGCTGAAAGAGCCCTCATTCTTTTATGAGGTGCCCCTTGAAATGGTGGTTGAGACCTTTTGACTTAGATAAAGGGGTTGTAGAAAAATGTTGACCTTGTAAAAATAATTCCAGAGGCACTCACCTTGTCTGTGGTGTGTAGCCCTCTCTCTCCACTAGAAGAGCCCTTCAGTGCTCCACCTGCTGAATGGGACAGGACCCTGGCTGGAGCCACTTGTTTGATGCAGCGTGTGTGTACTCTCAGCGCTGAATGGTAGACTGATGTAGGGCTTCAATGCTTCCTGGTTTCACATAAAGGAAGTCTGTATACAAGAATGGTTTACTCATGCTTCTCACCATAGGGGTGCACATCCCTTTTAGCCTCAGTCTCAATGCAACTTAAATGCCAAAATAAATGTGTACCTGAATTGTGGCTTTGAACAGATGATTGTATAAACGTAGTTAATGGGTACACACATCTGGAGGGGACAAGAAAGTTATTTGTATATGTATACTCCTTCATGAAGTACAGAAAAGGGCACTCAAGTAGTCTGTATGTAGGGCTACTACAGACGAGGTGATTGGATGATCAGATCGGCCGAGGACCAGGGGAAGGTATATGAGACTGGAAACTCAATGACTGGATTTGTCATGAATGTCATAAAGTAGAATGAAGAATGGTATGTGGCTCTATTGCTGTTCCCACTTATGTTGAAATCAAAGCCATATGCAACCGAAGAGATTTATGACAAACGACCGGTGATAAGTCTGCATGTCAGACTGGGTTGGGTTGGGAGTCTTGTTTTGTTTATTTCATGACTGTATTTTCAAATCCACCCGAGTTAGGCCCTACTTGATTTATAATTAACAGTGAGATCTCACTGTGAGGTATAATTGGTACTAATGGTAATGTGTATTACTGCCATTTAAGTAACAGTTGTTACACTCATCACAATCCTCTGTGGTACATTGGTGAAATTAGGGTGCACTTTTTTAGCAGTAATATTTTTACTTCAAAATACCCTTGTCACATGAGCAAAATAGTGTACTGGTTGGGTAGAAAACACTGCATCATGGCGATTTTCAAGACTTCTCGTCACTAACGCACCCACAATGCACACAAAATCCTGCTTCTGTGCTGGGCCATGGTACTTCGTATAGGCTTGCCTGACTGTCTGGAGTGCTCAAGTGTACAAAACGAATAGCCTTGATCTATCGCATTGCTGTGCTTGCCGTCACACATTTTTAGATTCTCTTTCAAAGTAATCTTAATATGCCAGATCCTGACTGAGATTGCTAATGGGTTCTGGAATCCTGTATTTGAGCGATACAGCACTCCTATGTCCAGAGGGAACCTATGGGTTAACTGAAAACTGAAGCAAACCTGGTGCCAATTATGTGTCTGGAATACTACATATAGACAGGGCGGATAAGTTAAATCGAGAAGTCTAACCCTAACTGGAAGGAAATGCGTAATAGTTTTGATGTGTTACGACATGCTAACTCAATGCATATTAAAACGAGATGTTAAATGAGTAGGCAACGTGTTGTACCCTGTTGCGTGTGCGTGGCATGTGGATTCAGGTAGACTGTTCAACTTGTTGACGGCACGTTGTTGAAGAGGCAACTCACGTAGCGGTATTCAGAATGTTCCCACATTGAGGAGATTTTGAAAGCGACAAAGATAACGGAGTATATTTTCTTTTTTAACTTGACCTAAGATGGCTGGTTCTGTTCTTTTATTTGTGCTTTTTCTTAATGGATGTATTTGCGTTTTCTGCGGGACTGCAGAAAAGTGCAGAGGAGCACAGTGCTTAGGCGCGCACGACACACAATGCACGGGCGCGCAATGCTTAGGGCGCACAAGTACAAGTTCAAGTCAAGTTGCTGCCGCAACGCGTGGTATCCCGGTACAAAGTAGGCATCAGAATGGCTATAATGATCCTGCATCAAGAGGTCAGTCGGTCCCGTATACTATATACCCCCCACAGAATGGGAGAGAGAGCTCTCCACGGCAAAACCCGAGGAGTATAACTGCCGAGGTGTATAATCCAGAATGTACTGGACCGGACTGTGCAACTCATAAACTAATTTCTCGAAATGACACTCAAGAATGCAAAGGAATCGGATGTAAATTGCCGCTTCGAATTCGTTCAAAGCCAAAACCACAATCATGTGTTGGGGAACAGTGCTCAGCTACAGCCGGCTCCAGTGGCGGAAGACCTCGGTCCACTGTGGTGCATTTGCCGGACAGAGCCGCTCAATTCTTGGGGGAATTTTCAGATTTCGCCTCAGACCTCGGATCTTCGCTTGGAATTCAGTTGACATGTGACGTCAAAGCAGGTAATTAAAGAAATCACGATATTGAACAACGTTTCATTATGTTTCATACCACGTGTGTGTGTAAATGTATGTATTTGTTTGTATATTAAATTCATATATTGAAATTACAGTGCATTATAACATCAGAAATACAATGCACATATTCCTGCAGTGGAGTTTAATTAATGAAATGTGTCTGTTGCTTCAGTACTCATATTATGAAATTGAGTTTATATTGACTGACTCTCTTTCATCACATACCACAGTATCAGGGCCTGAATAGAAAAACAAAAAGATACTGCCATAGCTTGCTGCATAAACACATCCGTCTGTAGTGCTTAAGTGATTGAGAGCTTTTTCATCAGCGACAGACTTTACCAGAACAGTAAATCTATCAACAGTCTGTGTACATTCTTCTCTTACACTCCACCCCCAAACACACACACGCACACACACACACACACACACACACACACACACACACACACACACACACACACACACACACACACAGCCCCTTTATGACACATTCAACCCTAACCCAACCCCTGCCTCTTCTTCCTTCCTCTGAACAGGCTCCAACGAGGTCCCGTCGGAGGACGCGCTGGTGCTGCAGCTGCACCTGGCGAAGGGTCAGGAGCGCCTGGTGGAGGAGCTGCGGGCGCAGCAGGCGCAGGTGTCCGACCTCCAGAGCCGTCTGGCGGAGCAGCAGAGCGTCCTGCTGGCACAGCAGCAGGAGGTGGTGGAGCAGCAGCACCGCACGCAGGCGCTGCTGGAGCAGCTCACGGCCCAGTTCAGCCTCCTGCAGGACTCGGCCAACCAGCTCGCCCTGCACAGCGGGCACAGCGGGCACAGCGGGCACAGGGGGTCGGGGGCCGCCCGCGTGGACACTCTGGGCGGGGGTCAGACGCTGGAGCGGGCCCGGGGGGAGTCCTACGCGGCCCATAAGGTGGACATGGAGGCCAGCGTGATGGAGGTGGGGCACCAGCCGCTGCTGGGCTGCGCGGCGTGTGGCACGGACGAGTACTGTGACTTCAGCGGGGAACGGCCGCGCTGCCAGAGGTGCACCGTGTGCCCGCCGGGCTTCTTCCTGGTGGCCCAGTGCTCCACGCACTCAGACCAGATATGCCAGGTACATCATGTTATTCAGTTCAATTCAATTCAATTCAATTTTATTTATATAGCGCCATAACAATACAATTGTCTCTAGGCACTTTACAGAGCCCAGAGCCTGAACCCCCTTAGTGCAAGCAAAATGGCAACACGGCATGTTATGAAGCATTTCCTTTCAGATACAGCTTGCAGTTGACTCAAAAAGGTCTATTTGGATGTTGTGTCTCCAGTGTGTATAGTGTGTTTACGAGTATATGTATGTATATGGTTGTGGTTCTTTTATGGTTATGTTCTTCGTTTATACAGGATAGAGATGAATGCCTGGAAATAACAAACCTTTGTGGAGAGCAGAACCAGTGTTTCAACACTCCAGGTAAACTACATTCTAATGCACTATGCTGAGGTCATGTGACCCTACTGACAGAGAAGGGCATGTAATGACAGGGGCATATCTTTCTCAGAATTTGAATATCTATCCCTGAGTGTGTTATTTATGGGTGTGGATTGGAATTTCAGCCTATTTGGCTCTGTTCACTGGTAAAATAGCAGGACTTCTATCTGATCTACAACCTGTCAAACTGACATAAAATCTGGTCTGGTCGGTAGAATCATGACTGGGGCCTGTGTGAACAGCCAGCTGATCCTGTGCTCTCACTCTCTCTCTCTCTCTCTCTCTCTGTCTCTCTCTCTGTCTCTCTCTCTCTCTATATCTATTTCTCCCTCTCTCTCTCTGTGCCACCCAGGTGGGTTCAGGTGCCAGGGCATTTCAGAGCGTGAGGGCGCTGCTGGCCACTGTGGCCATGCCTACTACTACAGCACCCACCTGCAGGAGTGCCAGGCCTGCTCCGACTGCGACCACACCCCCGTGGCCACGCCCTGCTCGTCTCTGCGTGACACCGTTTGCTCCACCCCCTCGGAGGGCGCCGGTCAGCTCTCGCTGTCCTGGGCCGGCGACGTTGTCCTGCCCCCTTCCGAAGCCCCGCACGGCCATGCCTTTCCCAGCATGCAGCTGAAGATCCAAGCGAAGGCCGACGGCTGTGAGAGCGAGCTGCTGACGTGCGCCGGCGGGCAGCTGGGGATGCGGCAGCACGGCCTGGTGTGGGCCGACTACAACCTGGCCCTGAGGCACGGCTGCCGCAGCTTCGTGCAGGCCTGCCTGCGCCTGAACACCAGCGGGGGGGCTGCAGGGGAGGGGGCTGCAGGGGAGGGGGCTGCAGGGGAGGGGGGGCACCAGGACGAGGGGCGCGACCTGAGCGGGGTGCGTGTGGAGCAACGCGAGGGCAAGGCCCTGCAAAGCGCCAGCGTGAGCGCGGCGAGCGCCGTGGAGGCCGGCCAGGCGCTGGTCCTGCAGCTGCGCAGTGCCAGCCACCACTGCAGTGCCGACGGCAGCGAGCGGCTGCACCTCCACGCTGGCGCCGGCGCGCCGCTCAGCCTGCTCTGGCTGTCGCACGACACCGGCGCCGTGGCCATGAGCGCGCAGGCCGTGGCCTCGGCCCACTACCACACCAACTACAGGCCCACCTTCCGCACCACGTCCGTGTCCGACCCGTACGTGGTGGCGCTGACGCACGACGAGAGGGGCGTGCGCTTCGCCGAGAGCGGCTCGCTGCGGTTCGTGCTCCAGCAGGCGGTGTACTCCATGGGGCAGACGTGCGTGAGCGAGGGCTTCACCCTCCTGGCGTACATCATCCGCAACAGCTCCAGCATGGAGCTGGCGCGCGCCTACCACCACGGCGTGCACTACCGCGACACCTCCGTCTCGCTGTCGGCGGCGGCGACCGTCCACGCCGGCGACGCGCTCACCTTCGAGATCCTGGCGCCGGCGCAGTGCAACGTGCGCTACTTCGGCGACGACTCGGGCATCAGCATGCTCAGCCTGCTGTGGGTGCCGCGCGCCAGCTCGGCCTCGCTGGCCGCCTCCGTCTCCTCCAAAAGCCTGCCGTCCGGCGCCGTGCGCAACAGAGCCCTCTACTTCCACCAGACCTCCGCCCGCGCCGAGCAGCTGGAGATCAGCGGAGCCCGGGACGCTCACCCGCAGCGGGACCTGCTCTTCCGGAAGGCCGGCTCGGCCAGCGTGGCCCTGGAGCTGCGGCTCATCCACTCCTGCAGCATGCTGCGCCTCACGCTGCACCGGCGGGCGCAGACGGAGAGTCCGGCGGGCGCTAAGAGCGAGCCCCTGGCCCAGCAGGTGGGCGGGCAGATGCCCGAGGGCAGCCAGTGGGCCAGCGTGGCGTTGCGGGCTTCGTTCCAGGTGCGTAACGGCACGGCGGTGTTTGTGACGGTGGACTGTGTGCGCGGCCGTATCAATCAGATTGCCCATGAGTCAGGCAGCAGTAGCCTGTCCATACTGTGGGTGGCTGCCTAGGTGGAGGCTCCTGACGCTCTCTCCCCCGGCTCACCATGGCTATGACACACGCATCTGTACCGGCATTCTTTCACTTATAGTCAAAACCTAAAGGCGGTGTGTTATTGCAAAATGTTTTCAAAATGTATATTTTTTTCTGTGATTTTGTACTCTTGTTGTCCTTTTTGCTCCATTGGGGTTACTAATGACATAAAAGACAGTTATTATGTAAGTGTGATGGCCATACATGAAACATTTACATGTTCTGGCTTTTGTGGGGTTTATTTATTTACATTAAAGGCTTAACAATTCCAGCTAGTATTCCCAACAGGATTGTGACAATCAGGAAAACAGTGCTGCCTTAACTGCTGCTTTATATATGCTGCTTGTATGTCTGATTGCATGGGATGTTTACTCCAAATATGGTTTGTATTTATGCCATACATATACATTACACTACAATCTGCACTTAGATATTTAATCCAGTAACTGAAAATCAGAGCATTCTTGACAAATCAATGCATTCTTGACAAATCAGTGCATTCCTGACAAATCAGTGCATTTTTGACTGACTAGTCAACAGTTTTGTTGTTTGCATTTGGAAATGGCGATGTGGAATGTTGTTTGGCAGGGCTTGTTAAGACTGCAGGGAGCAGATGTTTTGGGTTAGACGCCATTTTCTAATTCTATCAGCCTCTGCATACCAAATGTAATTACCCCTTCTGGAGGGCCTAATCCCGCCACAGACAGTGAAATGTGTAAAAAACCTGTTGTGTCAGCGTCTCTTGTTTTCAAATAAAGATGGCTAATCACATTTAATTTAATCACGGCTGCTGTGAGAATGTTTTGATTTGATCAGTGAAGCTTATTCTTCTCCCTGTGCAACTGATAGATAGATAGACAGATAGATATATAGATGTATTTATTTATCCCCAAAGGGACATTTCAGTGTTGCAGTAAATCACATAGATCACACATAACTTACAAAAACACGCACAATGAGGTAGGTAAAAAGACAGAACACAGAATATATATACAGTATATATATATATTATTATAAATATATACAATTCCTGCTATACAAGATACAATAAATACAATTAAAAGTATTTAACTTGAAGACAAGATATTGCTATAAATGTGTAAATTAAATGTAAAATGTGCATTGCCACTCAGAGGAGTCTCCTCTCGGTGGGTTGTGTAGGGTATGTGTAGTGTTGTCCATTATGTTGAGCAGCTTGTGCAACATCCTTGTCTCCACATCCAACTCTAGGGGCTTCAGAGCCCTCCCTAGCACAGAGCAGTCCCCAGCACAGAGCAGTTCCCAACACAGAGCAGTCCCCAGCACAGAGCCCTCCCCAACACAGAGACCTCCCCAGCACAGAGCAGTCCCCAGCACAGATCCCTCCCCAACACAGAGCCATCAGTCCCCAGCACAGAGACCTCCCCAGCACAGAGCAGTCCCCAGCACAGAGCCCTCCCCAGCACAGAGCCCTCCCCAGCACAGAGCAGTCCCCAGCACAGAGCCAGCCTTCTTCATCAGCTTGTTCAGTTTCTTAAGTCACTGGCTCTGATGCGGCTCAACAGATGGCTGCAAAGCAAATTGCACTTGCCACAACAGACTGGTAGAAGATATTCAACATCCCTCCATCACCACCACCACCACCTCCACCTCTTCTCCCAGGACGGGTCCTCCTGAAACCCACAATCATCTCCTTTGTCTCGGTCACGTTTAAGAGAAGGTGGTTGTTCCCACACCGTACCACGGTGATCCACCCTGTACTCAGTCCCCTGTCCACCACTGAAGCACCCCACAACTGCAAAGTCATCTGAAAATCTCAAGCTGTCCCAGAAGTCGGGTGATATACAGGGTGAGAAGGAGAGGTGATAGTCCAGTCCCCTGTGGTGCTCCTAAGCTGCTAACCACCTTGTTTGAATTTGCACTGCCTCTCATCTGCCAATCAAAAAGTGAATCGAAGTAATCAAATGTAATTAGTCATATTACTTTGATGAAGTAATTCAAATTGTTACATTACTTATTACATTTGTAACAGGGTATCTGTCACCTATTACATTTCAAAAGAAACCTTCCCAACCCTGGAGGTTAAGACCTCTGCGAGAGCGAGAGCAGGCTTTAGTCCTCATGGAGTCACTGCAAACAAGGCTTGCATAACTTGTGGCTGAAATCGGATAGATGAATACCCATTTGGTTTTGGTAATCTTTTAGGAAATCAAAAAACCAGGGGCTTTTTTGTTCAACCTGATAGGCTTTTCATTCACAGGAGAAGAGCAGCATACACGCCCACACACTCAAGTCTCTCTGAAGTAAAGCCACATGTAATACATATGAGGAAGTATTTTGGGCCGCTCGGCTTACACGCTTGATAGCGTGGCACTCAGAGGCCACTTGCAAATGTTTATACTGGGAAGGTACGGATTTTCATGGTCGGGAGGCATTCCATACCACCGCACAGGCCTCTTGGAAGGCAAATGTAAACGATTGTGAGCGATTATGGCAGTGTCTTAAAGAGGTCACCACTCACCCATAGGTGACCTTTCATTGAGGCACACATTAATACATCCTCTAATACAACACAGATGGACGGGGAACAAGTTGAACCCCACCGCAAATCCAAACCGGATAACTTCATCCCGCATCAATAGAATGAACCATTCATATGCGTTTGCTTGTCTTTCTGTCTTCACAAGCCCACAGAGTGGAGGGTGCTCTGCTGTAGGACTGCACCATATGTCAGACAGGAACTATTCGGGGTGCAACGCTGAGCTGTACATTTCCCCTTGGTCGTTTTGTGTAAATATGTTTATGTCAAACACTTATGTTAAGCTGGCTGTGACGATGTGCAGACTGTGAGGGCAGTATGAGGGAGAAACAATAACTGAACAGGCAGGACCTGAGTTGCATTATGACCACATGCATTCGGGTCAGTTTCGCAAGTCCTTTCAATGCCACATGTATTGAAGTGTTATCAGAATTTGCTCAGAGAGTAAAATACTGCTGCTGTTTCTATGCGTGATATATGCGAGAAGCCAGAGGAGAGAGGGGAGAAAACGAGTGAAAAGGTGAAAAACTAAAAAAAAACAGGCCTGAACACTTCCAGGAAAGAGCAGGCGTTTCATGTGGATCAATCAAGGCTCTGACGTCCTGCGGGTTTGGAGGCGGACAGTCTGTGAGTGAAGGGAAACGGAGGTAACGTATGGTCTCCACATGTGGGTCCATAACACTGTTACAGGCCTCGCGCTCACAGACCTCACAGCTCTATAAAGTCATGCCTGTTGCTGTGCCCATGGAAGCTGATGGGGAGTCGCGCGGTTGCTTGCGAGTTAAAGGCGGTAAATACGCCTCCCGGTCGTGAGTGCGTGCGCAGGCAGAGGCTGCTGTCCTAGCGTGGCGGCAGCTGGGGTGACGCTACTGTTCTGTTTTTAGGAACAGCACCTGGAAGTATTTCAGTGAAGATCCACTTCTAAGCAAGCTCGTTGCGCATTCCTACACAGAGGAATATGACCAGATGGATCTGTTTCACATATGACCCTTGGGCTCAGCAGAATCCTTTTTTACAATATTATTTAAGCTCCTTGACATGGCGCCTGGACAGAGTTAGGACACAGTCTGCTGGTCACTGAGAGGAATCTCAACAATAGCTGTGACTGCAGGTTGTAATAAGGTTTCATGTTAATGAGCTTTTAATTTGTTAAGTTCAAATCGCAGTATGGTGATTTTATAGGTATTCCTTCACACTGAAGTATCCCTCTTATTTTGTAATTACATCATGAAGTTGAGTGTAGTGCATTGTGTGTGTGTGTGCGTCAGTAACAGCATTCTATTTACATGTACCTGTAATAATGATACTCTCCGGTGCTCCTGGTGTTGTTACTCTCGCAGCCTGATAAAAAGGCAGCACGTGGCCATATTTTGTGTAATAAATGCATGTTGTGTTTCTGAGTCTGCTCAGAAATATTGAATGTTTGTACATTTTTGGAAATGTGCCATGGCAGGAATACTTCAACATGGTGTACCGGACATTAAATGTGCTGAATGATGGCCTGACTGAGAAGAATTGATGCCGAAAAAATATAATGGCTGGCAGCGCCATCTAGAGACTGAAAGGGAGGTAGCTGAGCCCTCAAATGCCTACATTTAGCCTCCCTATTATCAAAATACCATTCTTGTACATTTGATAAATTTCAGCTGCAGAACAAAACACACCTTTTTAAACATCACTGTTACAATAGCAGTTAACTAAAAAGAGTACAAAAGTTTGATTCAGTTTACAGTTAATAATTTATTTTGTTCAGTTTCAGTTTATATTTTCACATCCTAGTTCACACAGCATTAACGTCATCATCCCCAGTACACTCACGCTCAAACCTGTCCATGTTACTCAGTGACTGTGTCATGTCTCATACCGTTAGGTAACTTCAAATCTACATTCTGGTGTTATGGCGTTAGAAAGGCTAGGTGATATTATGCTAATTTCTGTATATGGATATATATCTCTATATCTGCTGAATAGAGGTTTTTTAATTACATGCATTCAGAGTATAACTGATGATAAATGAATCAAAGACATAGCCTACTGCAGCTACATCATATTGCGTATCACAAGTTAAGAGAAGCATATTGTAAAACACCTTAATATCTTTATATATCTATTACAAAAGCTGAGGCCTAGAGTCAGAGACAATGCTCTTATAGTGAGGTTACGATCAGTAGTGTGTTACACTGTATATAGTAGCTTACAAATGGTTATGATATGATAAGTTCTGATAAATGCCTGTAACACTGTTGAACGTATATCTAGTCCCATATAAAACAATAAAACCGCAGCACATAGTCATGTGGGCCGGCGGAAGAGAAGGCAGTCTGTTTGCTGTGTTTTTACCCGGAGACAACCACGACCCACACTCTAAAGCAATGGTCCCCTAAACAGAGGATGAGTATGAACAGTCTAAATCTCATCAGTGTCTGACAGCGTGATTACTGTGATACGATCACCCGCCGGCACTTAGGTTCAAAAGTTAACAATATCAGTGCAACACTAGTAAGAAAGTAAGAGACAGGCGGACAGACAGAGAGAGAGAAAAGTAGGAAACGTTTGGTTTCAATACCCCCAACAAACACAGGAGGGTGTGTAGCTGTGTGTGTGAGGACTGAACTGCTGTGTACCATGTCAGACAAAGGGGGAGAGAATGAGAGAGAGAGAGAAAGAGAGAAAGAGGGAGAGAGAGAGAAAGAGAGAGAGAGAAGGAGAAAAATAAAGACAGAGTGAGGGGGTGGGAGAGAGAGAGAGAGAGAGAGAGAGAGAGAGAGAGAGAGAGAGAGAAGGAGAAAAAGAAAGACAGAGTGAGGGGGTGGGAGAGAGAGAGCGAGAGAGAGAGAGAGGGAGGGTGCTGGCTGAGCTCTGTTGGCTGGAGCTGAGGAGAGGACAGCTGGCGTAGCAGCCTAGTGGTCTGTGAGGCTGCCTCTCTTAGTGGATGATATCCAGCAGCAGACGCTTGAAGTCGCCGCCACAGTCTGAGCTCAAAGCCTCCTTCAGGGTCACGTCGTACTTCTCCAGGTACATCTCTTTGATGGTCTCCAGATCAATCTGCCAGGCAACCAACCACATTAAACAAACAAACAAGCAAACAACGATCATACATAAGGAAAGTGTAAGGGAGACTTACATATTATTTACATACATCACACATAGTAACGTATAGATGTACATAATAAAAACACAGGTATTTACATATCTATAAAACTAATCTCTGAAACATTTGAAGGATCTTCCCTACATCCTGACATGATCGAATATCCTTTTTTTTTTTTACCACTGCTCAAAGCCGTGCTGAACATACAATTAAACATATGAGATGAGTTAAGCTGCGAACGACACAAGCATGGCTGCCGTCTCCCACAAGGAAACCCTCTGTAACCCTGTGGCGGTGTGGACCAGACCGCTGGTGGTAATCCATGACCCCGGCCTGCGGCCTGCAGCCTGCGCCACAGACACCCCGCTGCCATATTTCCGAGCCTGCCGTACCTCGGAGCGGCTCACGACGATGCGGATGAGTGTGTCCTCGTCTGTGCCAGATCCTTTCATGGCGGCGTTCAGTCGGCGAGCGAAGTATAGCTGGGGGTTTTTGGCACAGCGCACTGTTCCCACATCCACACAAACAGACAAAAGTGTTCATCATTGGAGAGCTGCAGTGAGCAAGTCCATGTTGTTTTGTCAAGAAATAAAAAATGCCCAACACAACAAACTGCACCTTCAAAGTGGTCAGTTTGACAGAACTACCTTTAATAAACTAAAATATCATTGCAATTATACGACACTTACGGCAAGTTTCTATTATTTTATGCCATAAAGCAACTGGTCCTATAGGTAATCTTATGGTATATTCTAACATACAGTATGTTAGTACAGGAATTTCTTAATACAGCATCTTTTATAATTTTTCATTCAAATATAGGCTGTCTGTGAACAATAAGGCTGTGTGCAATAAGGCTCAGTGGGGTCTTTCTGGTTGAACATTAATGATCTGTAAGTAGGTCATCTATCAGGAGACATTTTGCAGCCTTCGGGGGGTCTTACCCAGGGTGATGTAGCAGTCCTTTAAGGTCCCCGTGGCCTCATCCTCTATGGAGTCCAGGATTTCAGTGCCAGAGAGCTAGACAGAGAAATAGAAACACCTTGGCTAAGCATTGGATCACATCAAGACAAATCAACAACGCCAGAATAGTGCACGTACAATAGTGCACGTACAATAGTGCACGTACAATAGTGCACGTACACAAACGACGCCAGAATAGTGCACGTACAATAGTGCACGTACAATAGTGCACGTACACGAACAACGCCAGAATAGTGCACGTACAATAGTGCACGTACAATAGTGCACATACACGAACAACGCCAGAATAGTGCACGTACAATAGTGCACGTACAATAGTGCACGTACACGAACAACGCCAGAATAGTGCACGTACAATAGTGCACATACAATAGTGCACATACACGAACAACGCCAGAATAGTGCACGTACAATAGTGCACGTACAATAGTGCACGTACACGAACAACGCCAGAATCGTGCACGTACACTTGGAGCCTTGTTGTAGACAATATTTGTCTATTTGTAAAAGGTCTCTCTAGTCTAGGATGCAGTGCCTGCATGCAATGTTTATTTTTCTATGCAGTTTCAGGTGGCCCAAGAAAAACTGATGAAAGCTGTGATTTATCTAGGCTGCATGTGATTTATCTAAGTCCTTTGTGAACGTACTGATTCATAGAACTTGAATGTGGCCTGGAGCTGCAGGTAGTTCCTGTGTGTGAGGATGTGGGTGAAGGTGGACTCATCAGTACCAAACCGAGCCTCTCCAGCCTTGAGGAGAAAAAGAGAGGGAGGGGGTGGTGGGGGGTTCTCATAAAGCACTTTGCATTTAAAACAGGTGTTCCCAATTCTCATTCTGGTCTAATGCAGTTATGCAATCATAATCGCTTGGAAAATACATTTTAAGAGGATCTTTAGGTGCATCTGGTGAATGTGACTGCAACTGAAGTCTGCAGAAAAGCAATCGTTGTGTAGATTTTAGGCCCGATTTTTGCCATTATGAACCTTTAAAAAAAATATGACCTTGTGTGCATAAAGAGAGCAAACATTACTATTATTAAAAGAGTAATATTACCTCGATTAATGCTGTTGCATCTTGCTCAGCTAAGGCCTCATCCACCTCGAAGTTTTCATCCCTGATTGCCTGGCGGTGAAGAGAACAGGTTTACAATCTAGATGGAGATATCAATTTCCTTTTAGTTTTCACTACCATCAGCTGCATCCATAAACACGGCCACCACATCAAACTGATTTGGTGCAGTAAACATTATAGTAAGGCGTATGTGAAATGAACACCCATTAATACCTCACGGCTGATCATTTTCCGTTCAGGGATTTATCCAATACAAAGGGCAACATGGGTTCAAAAGTTTCTCCATGACACCTGTACATGTTGAAGGAGCTTGTGTTCAGGCAGCACCCATGATTCAGTGCTTCATAATATAAATTATAATGGGAATCATGGGCCAGGATATGACTCACACATCATTCAGAGATGGAGGAAACAGGATGGGTGTGAAAGCTGAGAAAGAATGAACCAAACTATGCCAGAATACCAACCTAACAAATCAACCAATACATCCCCCTGGGAAACTTCAGCAGGGCATAGGAAAGGATGCAATGGCAATACATAATGGAACTAAAGGCAGTTCTCAAGGTGTTTCCTTTAACTTGTGTTTGCAAAGACATTCTACAAGGGTTAAATAGAAACTGAAGCTCCATATCAATACAATAGCCTTCATTGCTTGTCCTACTGATATACATTGAGTTCTCCATATAATGTGTGTCATAAAACACTTTGCTAATAACTACTGACAAGTCCTGAGTAAAAATAAAGGAATATATAAAAGTCTTCCTTTTGGGAAACCTTACCTCAAGCAGAGAGGTCAGCAAGTTCCTCACATCTCCACTCGTGTCATCCTCAATATCAGCCTCTAAGTCACGCTCGTTTACTGTTGAGGAGGACAGAAATGTTACTAGGATTACTGCAGCATTTAAAAGGAATCATTTTATTACCATCAACTCACACATACCTTGGGCATAGGCATCTTTCAGGTTTTTGATATCCTGTTGGGAGGAATAAAAGTGATAAGAGTGATATAATTATTAAGACATTAACTTATTGTGACGCTACACCTTTTGTAGAATATGGTTCATGTATTCCACCCTTTCTATGTCATGCATCCACACATTCTTCTATTCTTCTACCCTGAGTGTTTTGCTTGCACACGCATTCTCACGTTTATTCTGCCGCTCTTAACATAGGTCTGTCACTAAGACGTTTAACAACCATTAGCAGCCATCAACCTCACATGTAGCTGAGGATTACCCGATACCTTTACAGACAGGTTTTCACATTACAAGCTTAACCTCTTGCTCAGTCGCATTAAATCTTTGTGACTTTGTGCCATTATACTGTATAATAGTGATTTACATGACATGGCATCCATCCTATCCAAATCTTCCGCCTACATGCTAAGAAAGCCTTCGCTCATACAATGAGCTGTCTGGTAGGACCATGAAGAGGAGTTATTACTTCTGTAATCGTATGCTATTGTTGTCGTTTGCTTTGATGTTCTTGACCTGGTTGGTGCTGGTGCACAGGATCTCCACCAGCACGTCCTCGTCGGTGCCCGCTCCCTTCATTGCGCGGCGGAGCTCCTTGGCGGCGTAGATGTGCGGAGGGTGCAGCATGGCGACGATGGCCTTCTCAAAGCTGCCCGTCAGCTCGCTCTTCAGAACCTCCTCCAGCTCCTGAGAGGAAGCACAGACACACACAGGAAGCACAGACACACAGGAAGCACACACACACAGGAAGCACAGACACACAGGAAGCACAGACACACAGGAAGCACACACACACAGGAAGCACAGACACACAGGAAGCACACACACACAGGAAGCACAGACACACATGAAGCACAGACACACACGAAGCAAAGACACACACGAAGCAAAGACACACGGACACAGCTTTATCATGATATAATATGACACTGAATGAATCATTGACACTATCTTTGAAACTACTGAGTATGAAATATAGCATGTATACATATAGTAAACTTGGAAAATAAATTGTGTGTTGTTACAATGCTAATTGGCATTGTATTTTATATCGTTGGAAAGCCTGTTTATTCACCTTTACAATGATGTCCAACTTGTAAGGATCATGCATTTGTGGGATGAGCAGCACAGCTGATTATGTGGGTAGCGCCCAAGTCAAATTTGCCAAAATTCTCTGCCAATGCTAAACTGTGTATTCTCCTGTTGGTATTGACTCTTGTTTTGAGTTGTTTGGCGGATTGGATGATTGAACTCTCGATCAGTAACAAGGAACAAACAAGACATATTGGCAATTTTACACTACACCATTTAATACACCGTCAGGAGCCTCAGTAGCATGTGGAAGATCCATACGCAACCACAATAGCCTGGCACCTCCTCCTCATGCTGGTCACCAACCTGGTCACACGTTGCTGTGGGATGGCATTCCATTCCTCAACCATGGTAGGCCATTCCATTTTCTCTACTCCCACATTCTGGAGGTAGTCTGTGATAACCCTGGCCCTGTGGGGGGGATGGATGTCATCTTGGAGGATGGAGTTAGATCCCAGATTGTGGAGATATGGGATCATCCCAGACCTCAACCCAATTGAACACTTGTGGGATCAGCTTAGGCGTGCTGTATGCTGGTGAGGCTCCTGACAGTGTATTAAATGAATAAAGTGTAAAATTTCCAATATGTCTTGTTTGTTCCTTGTTACTGATCGAGAGTTCAATCATCCAATCCGCCAAAAAACTCAAAACAAGAGTCAATACCAACATGAGAATACACTGTTTAGCATTGGCAGAGAATTTTGGCTAATTTGACTTGGGCGCTACCCACATAGTCAGCTGTGCTGCTCATCCCACAAATACATGATCCTTACAAGTTGGACATGATTGTTAAGGTAAATAAACAGGCTTTCCAACGATATAAAATACAATGCCAATTATCATTGTAACAACAGAGAAATAATCGACCAAACACAAATTTCCAAACTTATATTTATAATCCAGTCCTGTACAATCAAGGTTAGGATACTTTAAATTAATCAATGTTAAAACAGTCATCAAACACTGATACAGTACCATATAGGTTTAACATAAAGTGCCTTCAATCAATTTCCCTGTTATAGAAAGGCTTCCCTAATCTCTTTAAGAAACATAACTTCTGTTGATAAATAGTTTTTCTTTCTAGGCGTAAACGGCCCAGTGTGCCTATGTAATTGCCCGTGTCAGACAGAGACAGCTTCTGCCATTAAGCCCTCAATCTATTCTCAGACACACCAGGGATTTCAAAAGTTTGTGTAATAAGGCACTATACGGAATGCACGAACACCCACACAAACCCAGAACAGCCATAACAACATACTTACGTCATCATATTTTTCAAAATAAGCTTGCTTTATTTCCACCCTCTGGGCCGCAGAGCGGTTGGCCAAGATGGAGATGATGGCCTCTTCATCGGTCCCTGTGAAGGCACCAGGAGGTTGTTGCAGTGACAAGTAGGATTCTGTGACTGGAATGTCAGCCACTTGTAAATAGACTTTATTTATTTCAAATGAGGGACCAGATTGGTTTTCTTTTGAGGACATGTTTTTTGTATAGTTTTGCAATGGAATGATATGTCTGTATTCTTATTTTTTAGTAAAACAACCTAAAATTCCATACCACCAACCATTAATTGTGAAATATAATCTCTGATCCTGCTGATGTACAAACTTACCCAAGCCTTTGCAGGCTTTTCGTATAGCTTTGATATCAGACGTCACATCAAAGTCTGCATAAGGAACAATGGTAGGCTGAAATAAAATAAAAAACACTCAACATTAAATAACTACACAACATTTCAACATTTGATTACATTTCGCTGTAATCGAGAGACAGACTCCGTTCTCCCAATTTCCACATTATTTTTATCGGCCTCTTTGCTAAAGCACAGCAGTCAAGAAAGGGTGCAATCGTGTTCGCTGAGTCATGGGACGCTGGTGTGCTGGCTAGAATAGCGTCTCTCGCCTCGCCCACCATCCTTTCTGACTGTATGACTTTATTGATCACAGCTGGGTTATATATAAATTCCCCAAGCCGTGGGTGGATCCTAAGGCATCATGCGGCACGGCTCAAATTTTCAGCAAATATCATTGCTAAGAACATAATGAAAGAAGTGAAAAGGCCATCCGTCTAAATCGTATGGGTTATTTTAAACGAACTATGAAAAGCCTATATACCCCTTAAAGCCATTTGATTGTGGTAGTCTACTTTTTGTCCCCTGCATAACATCTGACATGGAAGTGCAGTTTATATTTTCCTATAGTTCTCGCGCACTTGACTCTGACAACTTTTAAACGAGAAGATGCCGAACAAAAACAAGCTGCAAAAACTCTACATAGCAAGCGTCTGAAATTCACTTTATCACTCACTTGAACGTTTCCCATTTTCAACAGCGTTGTCAGGAAGTCTCTCTCCGTCTGATGTCAGTCTCTCTGTCTGCTCCCAGATTCTGACAGGCCTGTAAAACCCCGGCTGGTCCTCTCCGCCACCGCATCGCTGACGTCATGCAAGCTAATTAGAGGTGGAGACGAACTTACAGGAAACACCCGACTGTAGAACACAGGATGGGTATGTGCTCCAACATATCAACAAAATGTGTTCAGTTACCGCTCGATGATTTACTACGACATACATTTACTGCGATTACCCCTCAGTGTTCGGCATTTTACTATAACACACATGATCAGAAATCATCACGTAGCCTAACTTGAATAATTATAAACAATATAGACCCTTTTATTTTTACGTTCAAGGGCATGCATAGGAAATCCAAAGAAAAACAATGTAGACTATTTGTATTGTTGTTGTTTCATTAAGAGGTTAGAAAGAAAGTCAGACACCTTCTACTTCGGTGTGGTAAGGTCACAGCCCAATTTGCATTGTTCGCTATTTGCATGCTCAGGTTTTTGTAAACTTGTTTTGGCAGTCTATGTTGTCTATTAGGTCTGCTGAACATCCTTTTCCTGCACAGAAAGTCACTCTATGCTGCGCAAAGCTGCCTCAGATGTTTACTTATATCAAGAAGACAACTTATCTGGAGCTAAAATACTACACATGCCTTTAATTTAAAATAAGCAGATTTAGGGTACCATAGAAGGGCCATCCTCTCCGCATAAAGTGCTGTGGCATGTTGCATGGACACTCCATGGTTAAGTTCAACTAGGTGGATTACAAGTGTTTCATATTCTTATTTGACTGCAACATCTAAACAGTTTAAATCTAACTGTGGTATTCGTGTCATGTAGGCCTTGAAATAAGCACTTGTAATACTGGAAATACAACAACCATCTATAATCATTCTTAGGAAAGAAATAGATCAATATGTGCTAGCTATCAGAATCATAATAATGAACTGCGTGACTGTGCGAAGTGGCCTTGGTACTGTCGCTTAAACAAACGGCCATTGTCATCTGCGCTCAAACAAAACAGCAGCAACCCACACTTTCTCTGTGTATTGAGAGCTGACCAGCCGCCGACCAGCACACGCATTCAGAATGGAATGCCTTTGATTCCCCTCAATACTATTATTCATTCGAATTTACACAGGATGCGGCCAGGGTGTGAGAGACAGAAGATCATGAAATGGCACATCAGGTCTGCCTGCAGTTCCTGTCCTGAGAGAAATGAGAAACCTTTCAAATGTAGTTCAAGTTCAAGTATTTATTTGTCAGATGCACAGAAAAACCGAGTCAGACTGGGCACTGAAATTCTTAGGACAAGACACCGCACAACAAACTACCATAGCATAACATAAATAACATAACACAACATATAAGTAAGTACTCTGAACATAGATTACACATATAATAAATCTACAAAATAAATATACAATACAATCTGCTAAACATGTAATACATATATAATGTATGAACATTGTCTGCGATACCCATGAAGTAATGCTGCTGGCTAGAGACACAGCTATGGTCAGGCTGCAGCCCTCTGGGTTCAATGATAGGATGGGTATGCTAATGCATCCAGCTTACTTTTTAGATTGGAATGAATTCTTCCTGGAGAAATAATTTGATGTGACTGACCAGGCTATGGTCTCATATGCCCCACTCAGTCCCTACATGGACATCAGAAAATGTCTTTGAAAGGTGAGCTTTAATTATCTATAACGTAAATGTTGCTGCTGACTTTTCTCCAGTGAGCTTTTGTATGCCACGTATTACGGATATGTATGTAGTTATAAGAATGTCCTCATGGAGGCAATGTTGTCCAGATGTACCCGAAAAAATTTACCCCCTGTACTCAAAACTGAGGAGGTTGAGTCTGCATAACTGAAAATTATTTATGCATATGCATTGCACATCTATCATCCCAGGGTAGTTTAGTTTGCATTTCAGTGGGTCAAAATACACGAGCAGGCCCTAAGGATTGATGATCAGGGATAAATGTGCTGTAGGCATCTGGTTTATTAAGCTTTTCTGAAGAGGTCAGAATCACGGTGTTGAGAGATTTGCTGGGCATGCCATATGGGATGGAGTGCTGAGTGTGATAGAGGCCCTGCTGTTCTCTCTCCTCCAGGTGGGTAGTGTGTTATTTATGGGTGGACTGGATCATTGTGGTGCAGGCTTAGAGATTGGTTCATTTATGGCTTTACCTACTAAGGCCATAGATACAAGCATACAATGTGTCTTGAATAAAAAGTACAGTCATACGTACAAATATGCTATTCAAGTATTTGGATTGTAACTGTGTGTGATTAATACTGTATGCTTGCACAGGCTGATTTATCAGTAACTATTACTGTATATATGTTTTTGCTGCTCTAAAGCTGCAAATATCTAATATGTTCTTCATTGTAAGCTCTTTTTGAGTGCTGCTATAGAAATGTTTAATATGGTACTCTGTTAATATAGATCAACAAGAGAGTATTACCTTTAGTTAACCTTAGATTAACAGCCTCATGTAACACCTAATACTGTACATACAGTGTCCAGTGTGATCTGATTGGTCAGCTAGGCAGGCAAGAAGGATTGTGTTACGGGATTGTGTCATCTTGTAACAAAGGAAAGTGTCTGGAATTCCAACGAGGAGTTTCAGGCAGCTGAGAAAAGTGGTTTCTGTGGGAGAACGTGTACTTTGGGCTTTGTAACTTTGCAGACCATTTACATGCGCAAAAAATACTATACAACACATTTAAGGAAATGGTTAAAATGGAAAAGCGTTATAGGTCCTCTTTCAGAACTGTATCAGTGATCAATGGACTGAGGAAAATGAAAAGTTAAAGCTTGGTTTTAAATTTCATAGAAATGTTTATTGCATGGGACAGAGGATATTTATGTACATGCTATCACAGTAGAACATAATATAAATCTACAATGTAAACACCCCCCACCCCCCCACCCCCACGTGTGGATGCAACACTTGTCATTTGACATCAGAACAAGCACAAAATACAGTGGATTAGGCAGGTATAGTTTCCATTGAATAATGCTTTAAAAGTCTTTACAGCAGTCTAGGTGGGCAGTGAAGTATTGTGTACTGTCATGCAGAAGCCACTGGAGCACTACACCTTTAAGACACATCCCCGCCAATCAACCTTACTGGTTATGTTTGATCGGTGTACCTCTAAGGTAAACCATGGCACCAGTCGAGTGAAGACAGCAGTGCAGAGAAACAATAAATAAATAAATATAATCAACATAAACGGAACAGCAGCGTGGGTCTGCTCATCCATGCAATACCCATTTGCCACACTTTGAGTAAATCTACTATGCGGCCCAACCTACTGCACAACACTGGTTTCTAAACAAACATGCAAACAAACTTTCCTGTCACTTTTTCCTCACACCATTTTTGGTCTTTAACAGAAGTAAGTGTACATCTTTGGTACAAAATGGAGAACGGGGGTGAATTTAAAATAGCTAATTGGCAACATATTATAACCGATCACCTTTGCTTACTTGTAATGTGTGACAAATACAGACATATTTGTTAAATTTATAATTGATTTTGATGAAGGGAATTTAAATGGAAATTGAAACAGACTCCGCCTCTAATGCGAAAATGTGTGTGAGTGTGTGTGTGTGAGTGAGTGTGTGATATTCACACTCGTATATGCCTAATGAAGAAGTTGTGTGACATGCCAAGAGTTTCATTTTAATTGGCCTGGAAAAGAAGCATCCTGACAATGTAATTTGTAATGCTTAGTCCAAAAAGGGCATTGGCTGAATCGTAAACAATTCACACTGTCACTATAATACCTTTAAGAGCCAGCTTCCGCAATTACTTCCCTAATTATCACAATGAGCCAAAAATCCCAACCGATATGTACCCAGTGGTGGATCTGGGTATTGTGTGTCTAAACCCATGCATTTGTATTGTCAGTCAGAGAAGAGCTAAGAACAAAAGCCAGATGACCAAACAATCATTGCACAAGTGAGGAATTACACAATCACTCTCTACACAGCAGATAAAGTGACTCTGAATTGTATAATTGCACCAAGAACAACATGTCTGTTATAGTTTAACAAATACTTGAAAACAATCTGGAATGCTTGTTCAGGGGACCCAGCAGAATCAACAAGGCAACGTTGAAAAAAAACTGTCAGTCCATTCTTCAAGGTCACCTTCTGGATTCATTACATCCAAAGATCAGGTTGAGGGAGCTATGAGAAGAAAACAGCTCCACACAATACAATCTAAGTATCATGCGCTTTCACCTGGCGGCCATTTTGTCCTAAAATTCCCATGGGCAGACATCTTCCTTATTGACACTCATTAGTGTCACAGCAGGCTTAGGATTTGAAAGTTTGTCTCTCGTTGTGGAGGTGCTGGCACTGGCACCGTCGTTGGTGGTACCGTCAGGCACAGTCTCAGCATCCCATGGACAGACGTCTTCCCTATGGACACTCTTTAGTGTCCCAGCAGGCTTAGGATTTGAAAGTTTGTCTCTCGTTGTGGAGGTGCTGGTACTGGCACCGTCCTTGGTGGTACCGTCAGGCACAGTCTCAGCATCCCAGGGGCAAACCTCCGCTCTCTTACTCTCCGTTAGCCCTGCTTCCTGCGTGGAGCTCCGTCGCCTACCAGTGGCCGTCATGCCAACCTGGCCGCTGTCGGACGACTGGCTGACCCGCCGCCTCTCGGAGCCCTTGCTGGACGAGCTTCTCCTCTCTCGGCTCTTGGAGTGCCGTCTCTCCTCATCCCTTTCCTTGCCTTTGGAAGAACAGGAACCTTTCCTCTTGGAATGAGAGTCCTTGGATTTGGTGTGGTGACTGGGGCTCACGGCTCTCTCCTGCTTAGGGGACGGAGGAGCGTTGTAATCCCAGGGGCAGATCTCCACCATCAGGGTCGGGGGCTGCAGCAGGCTTCCCGTGGACTTGGAGTGGTCTGAGTGTAGAACCTTAGGTTTGCCATTGGTGGGTGTCACACTCTTCTTCCGGTTGGTTCTGTCTGGAGACAGTCCGGCACTCTCCATGGGCTCCTCCGTGTCCCAGGGACACACCTCGGGATTTGGGACCAGGTTGAGTGGAGTTCTGGGTTTTCTGGGCATCTCATCCCGATCCCCTGTCTTGTCCCTTGAGCGGCGGCGGTTGGAGGGTGACTGTCCCGTGCATTTCGGCTTCTGCTGGGACCTTCCGCTCTTAGGGCTGCCCCCGTGGACTGAAGCGGTCTCACACAGGGCGATGGACACGTGTTTCTGGCTCTTCCCCTCGGAGGGAGTGGGTAGATCCTCCACCTCCCAGGGGCAGACCTCAGACAGGTCGTAGAGCTCCTTGCTCCGGCCCGGCTCGGAGCAGATGGACGGCTGGCTCCCACTCACCTGCTGTTTCATGATGCCCATTTTGCTCGGGGTCTTGGAGTACTCCACTGACTGGCTTATGATCATCTTCGGGTAGCCCTCGGGGGACTCGTCCACCTGTGATAGTCTGCCATCTCTGGCTTTGAGTCCCTTCTTACTGGCATCCTCCACGCTGTGGGTCTTCCCTGTGAGTCCCATGGTTCGCTCCCTGGCACTGGCAATGACGCTCAAGGACTTCTGCATTATGCTTGTCCTGAGGTGAATTGGTTTCTTGTCGGCAGTGAGGTTGTGGGCACTAACAGACTTGCACACCAGAGGAACAGACTCTGCTGATTCGGCAGGCTGAATTTTCGGTGCCTCCGGGACTTTTTTAGCCTTCCTTCCCATCAGCGTATCCAACAGGGAAATTTCAGGCGTGGAGCCTTCCAACTTCTCGGTTATTGCGCTTGCGCTGGGGTCCCCATTCTGGTCACAGACGTGGTCGTAACTATGCGACCTCTTTACGGAGGACATCTTGTTCTTCAGGGAGTCCTCCCTGGACTTGGAGTCCAGGTGGTTCCTCCTGAGTGTGCTGCGGTTGCTCCCGTGGTCGCTGCCATCCCGGTCCTCGCGGCTGCACTGCCGGCTCACCGTCTCTGGGATCTCCGTGATGCGCCGCATGAGGGATCGGCCGAGGCCTTTCTTGGAGCTGCGCTTCTTCTGCAGGTGAGGGTTGTTGGCCAGCATCTTCTTCCTTTTGTAGACCTCCAGTTGGGTGTAAAGCTTCTTCAGCTCCTCCTGTGGTAATAGTCAGTCAGAGGAATGGGAATAGTCAGAGGATGAGAATAGTCAGAGGATGGGAATAGTCAGAGGATGGGAATAGTCAGAGGATGACAATAGTCAGAGGATGGGAATAGTCAGAGGATGGGAATAGTCAGAGGATGGGAATAGTCCGAGAATGGGAATAGTCAGAGGATGGGAATAGTCAGAGGATGAGAATAGTCAGAGGATGGGAATAGTCAGAGGATGACAATAGTCAGAGGATGGGAATAGTCAGAGGATGACAATAGTCAAAGGATGGGAATAGTCAGAGGATGGGAATCGTCAGAGGGATGGGAATAGTCAGAGGATGGGAATAGTCAGAGGATGGGAATAGTCAGAGGATGACAATAGTCAAAGGATGGGATTAGTCAGAGGATGGGAATAGTCAGAGGGATGGTAAGAAAAGGAGTTGGAGTTAATTAAGCCACATTAACCCTTCAGCAGGGGAGTTTTGAACATTCTAATAAAAGAATGCGTTCATCAACAGTGTAAGATTAAAAAAGTAGCAAAATTAAACTATTGATTCGGCCTTGGGGTAACCCTCACGTTCATTCCTGATTTAACGCTATAATGTTGGTGCTGAGACTGGCGTATATAACATATCATTATACTGTAGTGCTCAGAATTGATGTCAGAATTGATTGTGAATTGCGATCGAAAAGCAAAGGCTACGAGAAGTATGTCCAGTAAAAAGATTTAGGGGGCCGTTCCTGTAAACCTTTGTGCCGCCTGGGAAATGCCTCAAGTTCTTGCAATGGAAACTAACCTATTATAGTTTATAACGTATCCCTACTTCCATGGACGGATTATGAAACCATGGGCCCCTGGGCCTGGACATGTCAAAGCCCCCCCCCCCCCCTTCGCGGAAAAATAATTGTGCGCTTGCAAAACCTGATGCACACGCACACACAAACACCATTAGGCGTATATATATATTTTACCAACAATGTGATTTTACAGTCGAATGAGATACTTCGGCTATTGTATTAGGAAAGTAGACAGGTCAAAGTCTACTCCACAAAGTCTACTCCAACATCCACCTTCGTTGAGGTGTGCACTGCCCTGCTATTGTTTCTGACATTACATGTGAGAGGGCAACAGCCGAGTGATCCTTTTCTAAATTGAAACTCATTAACACCTACCTGAGGGGCAGCTTGGGGCAGGAGAGGCTGAATGGGGTGGCTACCCTGTCCATTGAAAAAGCAAATCATGCATCACCACTTTTATGTCTGAAAGACGTAGTTCGGCTTGCAGGTGTGCTGTGCCTCTGGCTGTGCTCGGTCAGCTTGTCGGTCTTGACGTTCATATTTTGTGCCTAAACTAGCTATATCGTATCGTCTCGTCACATGACCAAATAGAGACTTGACATTGGACAACAAGATACATATTACCCAGCAATCATCATTGCATATTTGTATATGACAAAAATAACAAAGAAAATATTGATAAATAAAGATTGAATCTTTTTTTTTTTTTTTGGTTTCTATAGTTTATGTAGGATAAGCATATCATTGTGTTATAGATTGCTACTGACGATTTCCCCCCAAAAATGATAAAAACCATGACAGAGACAGGTTTGCCATTTCGAGGGCATATATAGCATAAGGTGTCATAAGGCATTCAAAACAAATTCATCGTTGATCAAAGTCGCATTAAGCTAGCGACACTCTATCACTCTGACAGTCATATGCCCGAGAAAAATAATAAATCAGAATCTCTATTGCCTGCTAACCAGCCGGCTCTTCTTTAGTCGCGACTTTGATCAACGATGAATTTGTTTTGAATGCCTTATGACACCTTATGAGCCTCTGCGTGAAGTCGCTGTTATGTATCTCTTATCAGCCGCGCTGGCTGCATTGTCTATAGTATTTTCTAACACAGCGCAGGTACACTCAATTAAAGCCAACAGCACATTAACAAAATACACCTCTTTCAACCACAAATAAGAGATACATAACAGCGACTTCACGCAGAGGCTCTGGCTTAGGGGCCCCCTGAGCTCATGGGCCCCTGGGTATTCGGTAATCCCTGCCTACTTCAGTATGTCCATTCATTTATTCAACTATAAGTGTAGGGAAGTGTGTATAACACTGTATTCTTGTATTGTTCCTTGAGTCCTACTAAGTTCTCTCCCTTGTACGTCGCTTTGGACACAAGCGTCTGCTAAACGACTAAATGTAAGTGTTCTGGGTGCTCACCCGAATGTCCTCTGGGTCCAAACTGTGCTCACTCCACGCAGAGGTGATGCTGCTGTTTAAGTAGGAGCCGGAACGACCCATATCCAGCTCATCCTCAAAGGCTTCTGTAGCAATATCATCTCTGGTGTGTGTTTCTGAGGAGAAGAACTACAGGAGAAAACAACAACAACAACAACACCATGTCATTCTCTGTTCTCTGTCGTGCTGGAAGCTTTACACACTACACAATACAGCCGACTCACTTGAATGCATTTAGTAATTGGGTGACTATTCCACCGAATGCATGGAGCGTGGACTAAGACGGTTTATGATTTGGATTTAACTCAGTGAGGACCAAATGTTCGTAGAGGTTACCTTAGGGACAAACATCAGGCCCAGTGTCACAGTGACAGTCAGGTGTGTGTGGACGAAGAATAACGTCAGCATCCAGTCAGGGTGTAGCCCCGAGGCAAGGGAGAACCTAAGGACAGAGTGGGAAACAAGATCAGAAATGACATGACTGTGTGTGTGTGTCTGTCTCTCTTTCTCTCTCCTGCTCTGTGTGTGTGTGTGTGTGTGTGTGTGTCTGTCTCTCTCTCTCTCTCTCTCTCTCTCTCTCTCTCTCTCTCGCTCTGTGTGTGTGTGTGTGTGTGTGTGTGTGTGTGTGTGTGTGTCTGTCTCTCTGTCTCTCTCTCTCTATCTGCGCGCGCGTGTGTGTACATAAGTCTGGGACACCTCTAGAATCAAATCTTCCTTCCTAAAGAAGCTCAATGGGGAAGGGAGTTCATTAAGGGAACCCCCCTGATAAAACCCCCAGCATGGATCAGTACACTGTGCTTCCCTCTCCCACTGGCAGCTCACTTCCCTCGGCCCAACCAGAGACCTCCAGCTGCATGCAAATCACTCAACCTCATAATGACACAATGCACACTGTCATGTCTTCTGAAAGGTTAACTATGGACTGGCACAACAAAAGGTGCAGGGCGAAAACGTGAGCGAGGCCACCTCCACTGAAGTTCACCGAATTAGCCAGGATCGGTGGTCTCTAAAGGACGCGAGGATCGGTGGTCTCTAAAAGGTCGACCACTGCCGCCGTGGCAACTCGGAATAATGAGATTCCACTTCATTAATCACATTAGTCATTCAAGACGGGTGTTTTGGCACATCACTCGGCAGTGGCATCACGACCGGCTCCCAGACACACTGGGCTGCTTATCTCCCCGCTGCAGCAGCCTGCTGTGTGGCTGGCTCACAGGCACACTGGGGCTGAATAGGTGAAAGGATTCTGCAGGAAGCCTCTGTCTTGTGCGGCGGAGCAGCGGGTCTCGGAGTGGATTGTACTGTAATTACTCTGAGCGAAGCCGTGAGTTATTTGTGCGGGGCGCCGGCGCTTTTGGAGAACAAAGTGACAATAATAGGAGGAAAATTGCCCGAGGAATGAGGAGAAATCAATACTTGCGTCAATAAGGTCTTTATTGTGAGTGCAAAGGAGGGCTTCCTTTTGGGAGGAAAAGTCTATTTTTAGTGTTGTGAGAAAAACTAACAGTGAGCCAACCATTTGCAGATAGTCGCGGCCAATTTCTTTTGGTTTCATAACAGTGTTCCTTAAGGCATGTATTATGCATACCCACTACCTACCACACACACACACGCGCACACACACACACGCACACACGCGCACGCACGCACGCACGCACGCACGCACGCACAGACACACACACACACACACACACACACACACACATTCACACACACACACATTCACACAAAAACACACACACACACACACATTTACATTTAGTCATTTAGCAGACGCTTTTATCCAAAGCGACTTACATATGTGCAACTTACAATGTATACACATTTTACATTTACACTGATGGCACACTGCACATCAGGAGCAATTAGGGGTTCAGTGTCTTGCTCAAGGACACTTCGACAGGGAATCGAACTAGCAACCTTCTGATTACTAAACGACTTCTCTACCACTGTACCACTGTCGCCCACTGTACCACTGTCGCCCACACACACACATACACACATACACACATATCTAAACCTACACCAATGGGCCTTGGAATTGGAATTATATGTTTTATCAGAACCATTAGGAACGTGACGCAGGAGCAGACGCTTGAACCTCTGATCGAGGGCTCGCGGGGCAGATAGGTCAGAAGACAGGAACCGGGCTTGCAGATTTTATTTTGAGCCATGGCAGATTTATGCAGCGGCTGCATATTTCATTCACCTCTTTTGAAGTGCTGTCACTGCGCTATTCATTTATTCCGTGAGAACCGTCCCCTCTGTGTCTCTGGATGTTTAGCGCAAATGTCTACCATTGTGCACTCCCTGTTGTTGTTGTTGTTGTTGTTGTTTTGTGACCACATCCAGTGTCTTTGTCCCCTTGACAACATGGAAATGGGAACTTCACAACAGATTTTGCCGTAATTGAACGAGTAATGGGCAAACCAAACCAACGCCTGCTGCCCGGTGTCTGTGTTCCTGGGCTGGCAGCCCTCATAAGCGCTGTTTGCGAATGTAATTATTCATTTGCAAGATCAAGTCAGTTGGGGATGCAGTAGAGAAATGATGTCAGCCCCTTTCATGTCTGTAACTACATCTACAGGCGCGGTAGCTTGTAGTACCGTGTAAAGACATGAACAACAGCTGAGAATTTTTGTATAAGCTGTCAACAGATATCGGAAGAATTTGCATTCAAAATCACTCTAAATAGGAAAACCTACGACATTACTTATTGTGTAACGATAAATAAGACCCCTTAGAGATAGTTAAGGTATGACCATATAGCGAATGGCACAGTCCTTTGATCGTAAAATTGTACATCTTAAACTTACATATTACAAAATATTCATTCTCTCCACACATCAAAACACATACACATACAGCCTTCTGGCTTGTGGCTGTGTGGGTGTTTTTTGGATCCCGGAGATGAAATGCGGAGATGGAAATGCAGTCGGCGCTTCAGCGAGACACATCACACATTCAGCTCGGCTCTCTGGGAGAATTTAGATAAACATGTATGGGCAGAGCCTGCGTGTGGGTGGGGGATGAAGGGGACATTCTCAAAATGTTCATGTACCAGTCCAGCGCTATACAATTACTCCACTGACAACAGATACACACACACACACACACACACACACACACACACATACACACACACACACACCTGCACACACACACACACACACACACACACACACACACAGTCACCATATCCTCAATATGACTAGCTGATTTTGATAGATATCTTTGTCAGTGACTCTGGCCTCTGCCGATAGCTCACCTAATGATGTGGAATATTGCCGAGATAAGGAGCTCGTTGTAGATGGCGACGGCCATGTAACGGGGCTCGTGGAAGGCGGACGGGACGGAGCGCACGGCGTGGCACAGGTACACCCCCCACAGGAGGAAGAGGAACTCGGCTGTGGAGGAGAAGGAGGAGGAGAAGAGAGCCACACCTTTACCCCACTCCTCAAGCAGAGAGCCACCCCTTTACCCCACCGGGCTTTAACCCCCCTGATAGGCTGTAATGAGGTAGGCTGTGCCTGGGATCCTGGGCTTTGGCAGCTGAGGAACACCTGGGTGCGCTTGTAACAGATCCCTTAGGGATTGGCCCATCTAGGGTCGCCTATCTAGTGTCAAGTCACAGGGGAGAAGGGGGTAGACAAATAGACCTGTTTGTGAGAGGGCATAAATACACACGGAAAGCAACTGGTGTCTCTTGCTCAGTGGAGGAATAGCTAGTTTTATTCTAGACAATCTAAATGTAATATAATCAATTTTTCATTTTACATACTGAATGGCTAACCATTGATTTAAAAAAAAAAAAAAAAAGATTTTTTAATAGCATCCACAGCAGTTGCTTGGGTTACAGCTCTCTACTCTCTCACATTTTCTCTCTCCTCTCTAATCTCTCTACTCGTTTCTCTCTCTCTACTCTCTCTCTCTCCTCTCTACTCTCTCTACTCTCTCTCTCTCTACTCTCTCTCTCCTCTCTACTCTCTCACATTTTCTCTCTCCTCTCTACTCTCTTCTCTCTTTCTACTCTCTCTCTCTCCTGTCTCTCCTCTCTCCTCTCTACTCTCTCTACTCTCTCACATTTTCTCTCTCCTCTCTAATCTCTCTACTCGTTTCTCTCTCTCTACTCTCTCTCTCTCCTCTCTCCTCTCTCTACTCTCTTCTCTCTCTCTACTCTCTACTCTCTCTGTAGTAAACTCCTGCCCTGTCCTGCCCTGCCCTGACTGGGGCTATTTCCAGGTGCAGCGTCTCGCACCCTTGAAAGCACATGCATTTCCCCCCTGTCACCACCCACGTCTTTCGCATGGTTTTTCTTTTTCTCTCACACACACACACACACACACACACACACACACACACACACACACACACACACACACAGTAAGCCTGCTGCTGGCACCACATCCTGAGTCTTGCCCGGCACTGCACAGCCCGTGCCTCCCAGTCTTCCGTGTCCTGTGAGCCAGGATCCAATTATACAGCCTCTACCTCCATAGGCCCACACTCCCCATTATACAACTATACAGCCTTTACCTCCATAGGCCCACACTCTCCATTATACAACTATACAGCCTTTACCTCCATAGGCCCACACTCCCCATTATACAGCCTTTACCCCCATAGGCCCACACTCCCCATTATACAACTATACAGCCTCTACCCCCATAGGCCCATAGTCCCCATTATACAACTATACAGCCTCTACCTCCATAGGCCCATAGTCCCCATTATACAGCCTCTACCTCCATAGGCCCATAGTCCCCATTGTACAGCCTCTACCTCCATAGGCCCATAGTCCCCATTATACAGCCTCTACCTCCATAGGCCCATAGTCCCCATTATACAGCCCCTACCTCCATAGGCCCATAGTCCCCATTATACTGCCTCTACCTCCATAGGCCCATACTCCCCATTAGCCAGGCTCTACCTCCATAGGCCCATACTCCCCATTAGCCAGGCTCTACCTCCATAGGCCCATAGTCCCCATTAGCCAGGCTCTCTGCTAACCCCCCACAAACATCCTTGTGTTTCATTGAAGAGGTGTGGGGGGGGTAAGGCTGACTTTCAAAACCGTTGGATGCCACTAATCCTGACTCAATCAATTAAATAAAACAATCTGATATTCTCTTTGACAATGGGTATTCGAGAAAACACTGAACAGTCAGTGTTGCGTAACAACAACAAATTGCTATTATTGTGTCTATAAGGCCAATCAACACAGCCACAATTATTCAAAGGCAAGTACATTTGTACACACTCCATATGCTCTTTCAACTTCAATGGCCACAAGAACAAGGCAAACAACAACAAAAAAACAGCAACAACAAGAGGACCCAATCAGAAACCGTCACGCAAAAACGCACAGTGGTGGTGTGACCGAGAAAAGCCTCACCGACGGCCATCATGTAGTCCCAGCGGTCCAGCAGGCACATGCTGAACTGCAGGCCCTCGGGGGTGACGCCCACGTCGATGAGAGCGCGCTGTGGGTCCGGGTGCTGGATCACCGCCGAGGTCCAGGCCACCAGGAACCAGCAGACCACCAGCAGGATGACGCCCAGCAGACGGAGCACCCTGCAGCTGGTCATGTAGGGGATCCGCTGGGCCGTGCGTGACAGGAACACCTTCAGCACCCTGCGGAGAGGAGAGAGGAGAGAGGGGAGAGGGGAGAGGAGAGAGGAGAGAGGGGAGAGGGGAGAGGAGAGAGGGGAGAGAGGAGAGAGGGGAGAGGGAGAGGAGAGAGGGGAGAGGGGAGGGGAGAGAGGGGAGAGGAGAGAGGAGAGAGGAGAGAGGGGAGAGGGGAGAGGGGAGATGAGAGAGGAGAGAGGAGAGAGGGGAGAGGGGAGAGGAGAGAGGGGAGAGGGGAGAGGAGAGGGGAGAAAGGGGGAGATGAGAGAGGAGAGAGGAGAGAGGGGAGAGGAGAGAGGAGAGAGGGGAGAGGGGAGAGAGGGGAGAGGAGAGAGGAGAGAGGGGAGAGGGGGGAGGGGAGAGAGGAGAGAGGGGAGAGGAGAGAGGGGAGAGGGGAGTGCTGAGCCATGTTATCCCACACTGGAGCTTAGGGAGATGTTTTAGGCAGCTTACAGCAGAGGCAGGGAGAGGCTTACAGCCTGTGGTGGAGAAAAGCTTTGTGTGCTCAGTTGATACTGTATATATCTTACTTGTCATTGCAAAGTTAATTAATTCATTCATTCATTCATTCATTAATTAATTAATTCATTCATTCATTCCATTTCTTTCTTTCCTTCCCATCTTCCCTGTTCCTTTCTTTATTTCCATTTCCTTCTTTTCTCTTCATCTCTCACTCTACTCCAGTGGAAAATGAGAGCGGTAGGAATTTGCCATAAGAGGGTTTGTCATAAGGCACACTGCAGAGATCATACAGGGTGTCGATGATGCTGCCGAAACCTACCTGTACAACTTCAAAGTCACGGTTCCGTAGACGGTGGCAAAGCCCAGGAGCCGGACCCACCTCAGCAGAACGCACCGGAACACGCTCGGGTGGAAGTACATTATCATCATCTACAGGAAGAGAGAGAGAGAGCCCAGTTATTCAGCACACAAGATCATCATCTACAGGAAGAGAGAGAGAGAGACCAGTTATTCAGCACACAAGATCATCATCTACAGGAAGAGAGAGAGAGAGCCCAGTTATTCAGCACACAAGATCATCATCTACAGGAAGAGAGAGAGAGAGACCAGTTATTCAGCACACAGGCAAAGAGAGGCTTGCTTCAGCCACAGAATCCCTTTCACATGAGCGTTTGACCACGGGCCTTTACTGTCTCCAGCGACCCCTTTCATGTCTTTGTCTTTCTTCATCTCGCTGGGGCTCAGCGCTGCTTCGTGAGCAAA
>NC_045176.1:5949650-5962150 GCF_900700415.2 Clupea harengus
TTCCTCCCCTCATCTCACTCTCCCTCTGTTCCTCCCCTCATCTCACTCTCCCTCTGTTCCTCCCCTCATCTCACTCTCCCTCTGTTCCTCCGCTCCCCTCATCTCACTCTCCCTCTGTTCCCCCCATCTCACTCTCCCTCTGTTCCCCCCATCTCACTCTCCCTCTGTTCCTCCCCTCATCTCACTCTCCCTCTGTTCCCCTCATCTCACTCTCTCTCTGTTCCTCCCCTCATCTCACTCTCCCTCTGTTCCTCCCCCCATCTCACTCTCCCTCTGTTCCTCCGCTCCCCCCATCTCACTCTCCCTCTGTTCCTCCCCTCATCTCATCTCACTCTCCCTCTGTTCCTCCCCCCATCTCACTCTCCCTCTGTTCCTCCGCTCCCCTCATCTCACTCTCCCTCTGCTCCTCCCCTCATCTCACTCTCCCTCTGTTCCTCCGCTCCCCTCATCTCACTCTCCCTCTGTTCCTCATCTCATCTCACTCTCTCTCTGTTCCTCCCCCCATCTCACTCTCCCTCTGTTCCTCCCCTCATCTCACTCTCCCTCTGTTCCTCCCCTCATCTCACTCTCCCTCTGTTCCTCCGCTCCCCTCATCTCACTCTCCCTCTGTTCCTCCCCTCATCTCACTCTCCCTCTGTTCCTCCGCTCCCCTCATCTCACTCTCCCTCTGTTCCTCATCTCATCTCACTCTCTCTCTGTTCCTCCCCCCATCTCACTCTCCCTCTGTTCCTCCCCTCATCTCACTCTCCCTCTGTTCCTCCCCCATCTCACTCTCCCTCTGTTCCTCCCCTCATCTCACTCTCCCTCTGTTCCTCCCCCCATCTCACTCTCCCTCTGTTCCTCCCCTCATCTCACTCTCCCTCTGTTCCTCCCCCCATCTCACTCTCCCTCCGCTCCCCCCATCTCACTCTCCCTCTGTTCCTTGTCTCTCTGAGACTGAGAACAAATGCAGATGAGCTGGCAGCTGGGCAAAAAAAATGGCAGAACACAGTGCTGCACCACAGACACCAGACAAAGGTATAAGGAGGGAGAGAGTGAGAAAGGGAGAGAGTGAAAGAGGGATAGAGGGAGACGGATAGAGAGAGACAGAGAGAGGGAGAGAGGGAGACAGATAGAGAGAGAGAGAGCACTGAAGCATTTGTTCCTAGGAAAGTGAGAGCGGGAAACAGGACATAGTACCTATTTACTGCAGAAGAGAAGAGTGGATTTGGTTTAATAGGGACACACCAAGCATTTAAATGAGAGCACACAGACGTGCCTCCCCATCAGAGAGAGAGAGAGAGAGAGAGAGAGAGAGAGAGACAGGGTGCCTCCCCATCAGAGAGTGACAGAGAGACAGGCCTCCCCATCAGAGAGAGAGAGAGACAGGGAGGATGAGGGCCTGAAGAGAGGGAAAGGAGGGGGGGCGGAGGGAGAATCAGAGGAGAGAGCAAAACTGGCAGCTGCTGTGCAGGTCTACCCTATGTGAACACCCCCCACCCCCCCCTCCCCCCGGCAGACTGGACCTGACTCAGTACGAGCACATAAAGCACAGAGCCGGGGAGACGGGGAGACGCGGAGACAGTCATCGGATCAGACTTCTAATCCCCAACCGTGCTCCACTCTTCTGAGCCACATCACAGTCACAGAGTGGCCTCCAGCTATCAGACCCCCTCACTGCGGGAGGATCAAGCTGAGCCGGATGTGGCATGTTGAGCTGACTAGCCCAGGCTGGGGAAGGGCTGGTGGTGGTGGGGAAGGGCTGGGGCAGGGGTGGGGCAGAGCTGGTGGGGCAGAGCTGGTGGGGCAGAGCTGGTGGGGGTGGTGGGCAAGGACTGCTGGGGCAGGGGTGGGGGTGGAGGCTTTAGGGGGAAGGACATAAAAATCACTGAGATTCCCTGAGGAGGCTTCTGCACCACAGTGGGGCGCCAACTGTCACGCAGCAAAGATAAACCAGAGTCTTCGTAGACATCAGTCTTTTGCTAAAGTACAATAGGAATCATGTCCATTTCTGGATATTAAGAAAATAACATAAAATGTTAGTAATCTCTGGAATTTCGAAATCATATTCTTGATACTCTTAGTCTATTTAAAATATCAGCCGCTCTCAAGGCGAAAATTAATGTTTGTTATGCACTGGTCACATCTATAAAAATGTTAAGGGTTGGTGAAATTAAAAAAGTATAAATGAATAAAGAAAAAAAGGTTTTTAAAAGCAAGTGGCAAATCACAAGTGGACTGCCACCGCCACCGACGAGTAAAAGGTCAGCAGACCCCCAGCTCCGCCCCCAGCCGACCGCCAGCTCCGCCCCCAGTGGGCAGCCAGCTCCGCCCCCAGTGGCCCACCAGCTCCGCCCCCAGTGGCCCGCCAGCTCCGCCCCCAGTGGGCAGCCAGCTCCGCCCCCAGTGGCCCGCCAGCTCCGCCCCCAGTGGCCCACCAGCTCCGCCCCCAGTGGCCCGCCAGCTCCGCCCCCAGTGGCCCACCAGCTCCGCCCCCAGTGGACCGCCAGCTCCGCCCAGCGGGCGGATGGTAGTCCACTGGTCTTTTGCTATCTGAGAGGCTATATGAATAAAAGTATGATGTGCACTAAAAGTCTTTGGTCAGATACCTTCCGCGAGTCTGCAGGTTACAGAATGTGCTGAGTCCACGCAAGCAAGCTTGAACCTTTGTAGGCTTTTGAACTGACACTGAAGCCTTCGATCTCATGCACTGGATGCACTCTTTAACCGGCCGACTCACGGAATTAAAGGACCAGAGTCCTTTCATGCACATCAAACTTTTAGTCATATAAACTATGGACATTATTCCTTTTGTACAGTGATGTTTACAAACGTTCAAGCAGCCTTTGCTTTCGTGAACGGAAATCTATAAGTTCCGGGCTCACAAAATGTAACGGACCAAAAACTTTTTTCTGTACTGTTATGAAGAACTGTTATGCCAACACAATAAACATTCAGTGGCCTATATATCGATTACTAGGATATCTATTACGTTGACTATAAAACTGACTCTTGTCTATAAAAATGAGTTTATTTTGTGCATAAAGTGAGAAGTGCATTTCAGCCTTTTGTTCACAAAATGAAAAGCGCAGAAGTAAATTCATTGCAGTACATGAAATATCTGTTTTGTTTTCTGTGCACAAAAGAATGTTCTGTTCAATATTTCTGAACGCTAACGCACTTGTTTTTCGCGGACAAAAGGCATTATGGTGTATGATTTCATAATAAATGAATGCCTGTCGTGGCAAAGAATGTGTTCTGTTTACGAAATAAGGTCTGTTATACTTGGCGCCCCCCACCACAGGAGTTTTACAGTCGTGAGTCTTAAGGCTGTCTGGACCCCTCATCTGAGCTCTTCACCTGAGCTCTTCACCTGAGCTCTTCCCCTGAGCTCTTCATCTAAACTCTTCACCTGAGCTCTTCCCCTGAGCTCTTCATCTAAACTCTTCACCTGAGCTCTTCCCCTGAGCTCTTCCTCCTTCCCCAGTCGTGATGGAAGGAATCTGTAGTAGCCTGAACCTGAACCTGAATCTGAATGTATGCCTCCCCAGGAAGTGTCACAGGACCACTTCATTACATTTCTTGGAGAGAAATAGGACTTTCACTGTGATATGTGTCTTCAGTTGTTGGCAGATACACCTGCATGTTTTTTTCTGTTCTTACACACTATTTTCTAAGTTATATTCTCTGAATAATTGATTAGTTTATGAAAGACATGAATGAAATTTGACACTTACGGGAAAGTAGAGAAGCAGGGCTCCACACAAAATGGCCTCCAGCAGAATCAAACCAGAAGCTCTGATTCTCTGAGAGAGAAAGAAAAAAATGGCACAAACATGAATCACAAGCTGTCACACAAGCATAGACTTTCCTTTGAAATCTTGTATAGATATTTTTTTGTACGATCCCCAAGCTCACTTTAGATTGCTTCCATGGAAAAAAAAACATCTAGAACGTTCTACGGAAAAGACTGACGACCACTCCACAACAGTCTAGCTCCAGAGAGTAATTGCACTGGTGTAACTGGGATAGGCAGGTAAACATACTCGGTGTGTCTTAAAAAACAACACTTGGTAGGATATATTTTTAGGTGTATGATTCTCTGTTGTTTTAGATAAAACACTGAGATACATTTAAACACTTTGTTATGTTGCTGTTAACCTGCTATTTAATGGTTGGTATGTATTTATTGAATGGTTTTATTGCATATCCACTCTAAATTTCACCTCAGTGCTCAATCAATTTATAAGAAACTATGCGTCTAGTGGCATTCAATTGTGGTTTGCTTGAGCATTTCTTTTTTTATTGATATGTTCAGAAACACTGTGTGGTTTTAAATATATTAATCTCCACATAGTTGTTTTAGCCATTGTGTAGGGTTTAAGTTATTGTCCCCGAGGTTTTCTTTCTATGCATCATGTGCCATACTTGCAGGTGTCCACTGTGTCAAGTGAAGCCTTCGTCATGTGATTTGTTGTTCATTCCTTCACATTTTGGTGAGTTTTTTACTCAACTGAATATTTACAGTTGACCTTTCGGTGCTTATGGCCTATCTGACTCACTGCACCAGCTGATAACATGATTCCATTTCCTGGTGTAGAAATGCAACAGTGCTGCTGACAGATGATTGGACAATGACTAACTCTCTGCAATGGCTCTTCTTAACTCCCATGTTTCCCATCCCCTTCTGCCACACAACCCTCCCCCCATCCCCCCTTCCTATCTCTACCCGGCCGACCTCAAGCAGATGGGTCCCCCCTTATGTGCCGTGGTTCTGCTTAGGGGTTCCTTCCTGACTAACAGGGAGTTTTTTCTTGCCCGTGTTGCCATTGTGCTTGCACTAAGGGGGTTCAGGCTCTGGGCTCTGTAAAGCGCCTAGAGACAATTGTATTGTTATGGCGCTATATAAATAAAATTTAATTTAATTGAATTAACTCCGCAGCCGGTACCTTGTTTCGGCGGAAGTGGTACACCACCACCATGCCGATAAAGTCCAGAAGCATGCAGAGGCCCTGGAAGGAGGCGATGGCGAGCCGCAGGGAGCCGTCCTCCTGGGCCAGACACGGGCTGTCGTCCCGGCAGAAGGGGCAGCCCTCCTGACAGGGCAGGCACTTTGCAGACACCTCTGACGACTCGTCCCGATGAGAGCCCCGCTCCTTACCTAAGTATCATAATAATAATAATAATAATTATCACAATCAAAACAGTATAAAGAGAAGGGTCCACAAGAACCAGTGAGAAATAGGTGATGAAAAGTACTATAGTAAAGTATCACGTCTTCCTCTACTGTTTCTTTACTGTATAATTGAAAAAAAGGTGCCTATGCTTAACTGATGCTGGAGGGCACGAAGGCTGTGGCTGATAGGATGCAGTCAGTGTTTCCTGCATACCGCTCGCTCTAAAAACGATTGTGTCAACATGGAAAAGGAGTGTGGGGTCCCTGAGCATCATTTCTGAGCGATACAGAATGCCTTTCTGTCTTGGGCATGTTACTGACTCCACTCTCAGATCCTCATGGGCGCGTGTCAGGAGTTGGACCCAATGCACAGATGTGGCAGAGATTTCTCCAGACTTTATTGACCTAAATCACATCACCATGTAATTACCCTTGCGAGAAAAAAAAAACAAAGGCGCAATTGCCTCACAATTAAAGGTGGTACTCATCCTCCCCAGGGCATTTTTTATCGCATTGGCTACGGAGCCAGAGGTAATTATTCTACAGCAATCCCCAAATGGCGCTGGCGGTTGTTGTTTGTGTGAGCGTTCACCGTGTCACTCAATGTTAATTTTTCTCCTCTCCACCTGTGCCACCGGATGCAGGTTGAAGAATGATAGGCTGCTGTGAACTCAGCAGGATTCACGACCCTACTCTAATGGGGTGCACTTACGCAGCGGCAGGAGCCCGGGACTAATTCATGACCATATTTCAGTTTGCAGTACACACACAGCAGCAGCTCCCATTGACACGCAGACATCAACCATCCCCACCCAACTGAGTGATGATGAGCCGAGCGCTTGACGTCTGCACCTCAGCTCTGCACTTCCTGTGCCCGTCGAAGACAGAGAACAGCGTGAGGGAATGATCTGGCACGCCCTTTCCCAACAGCTCAGTCCGAGCTTCCAGATGAGAGCTCATCCTCAAACCCTCATTCCTTCCCTCAGCTCTCTCTGTCTCTCTCTCTCCCTCTCTCTCTCTCTCTTTCTCACTTTTATGTAAAAAAAAAACGTCCTTTTTTCTCCAGCACTGAAACCACTTCATTAGGAAGCATTGGAGTCTGAATGGTGAGTGGTGGTGACTCATGAGCTATTTTTAGCTCTCCCTGCCGTTTATGAGTGCGCTCACGAGGTGGGCAGGGCCTGAGAAATACCCACGGCAACAGCGAGCACATCAACATTAAGGGAATATGACTTCATTCAGGTCTCATTCGATTTCTTCTTCTTCACCGTGGTCTCCTCCAATGTGATGCCCCCTGTTTAATTTCCCTGATTATAACGATTGGCTCTCGGCACCAGCGCATCAATAAATGATCAAGGAGGCAATTTTTTAAGGCAGAAAGGGCCTCCATCCTCTGCGCAGAGTGTCTGAGTGTCTGAAGAACATTTTGGTTGAATGTCACATTTCATTACGGGGAGAGGCGCTTCTCGAGCCTTCGTGTCTTCCAGCGACGGGTCAGACAGCGAGAGGACAAGAGGAGGAGGAGGAAGGAGGAGGAAGAAGGAGGAAGAGGAAGAGCTGGCTGCCGTGTGTCTCCCATGCCCTGCCCTAGATCACAGGCGTCACAGATGAGCGGGTGCCTTCCTGAGACACACACAAGAGAGGATTGACGATTTATTGGACTTTCCTCATGTGCATATGCTGTATCTCTCTGCCTCTTTTATCTCTCTCAGGCTGACTCCTCATTCTCTACACCCTTCTCTCTCTCTCTCTCTCTCTCTCTCTCTCTCTGTCTCTCTGTCTCTCTGTCTCTCTGTCTCTCTCTCCCTCTCGCACAAGTGCAGAAAGGGTTTGCTGTGGGCCAGGGGGATGTGCCTCTGCTCTCCTGCTGTCCGCCCTGTGAAATCCCTGCCTCTCCTCCACGCTAATCTGGGTGGCGCGGCGCGGCACCTCCGGCTGGTCGTCTGCATCCATCTCTGACCTCCGGAGGATGGATCACTCGTACAGGGAGCTCCCCCCTTTAGAGAGGGGGAGACGAGATGGTAAACCCTGGCTGGATTTGCTGGCTGATTTGTCCTGCCTGCCAGGAAGAGGCCCACAGTTCAAGCTTATTGACTGAACAAGTCTGGGGTGAATGAGAGGCTGGTGTCTAGTCTGAGAGGCAGGGATCCGGTCGGAAAGTCTTTCTCCATTCAGACGCTGAGATCCCTACTGTGAAACCCTGTGAAAGACTAAAGCAATTGATTGTAGCTTACTACACTAAAAAAATGCAGCAAAACTTAAAATGGCATCAAGTGTTAAGGATTTTCATTTAAATTGTCATACTGTGAGTTAGTATCAAATCAAAGTTGACTGATCGGTCAGCCTTTGAAACGTGATTAAGTCATAAAGGAGCGTTACAATCGGATCAATAGGCCCCCTTCCAGTCCATTACCGGCTTAGCTGTCACTCTTATGCTTCCTGTAGGGGGGGGGGGGGGGGGCTGAGGCACAGTGATCAAATAGGCATCATTAGCGCTCATTAACACTGTGGCCCCTGTGAGTAAATGTACACTCTGTGAAGTTAATGATCTGCGTAAAGCTGCCCGAATCTCTACAGCTCCATCTTCATCCTTCTGAGAGCTGTAAGTGTCCCTTAAGTTGGTTTACTCTAAAAATCCCTCCTTTCTAATTAAAATCCTCTGTCCTGATGCAGTCAATCTGAAATCAGGAACGATGTTTGTGGACACAAATGGATTCGAATTCCATGAGGGGGTGTGTAGTACACGGGGTAGCTTACACAAGGAGTAATGTCCTATAATGTGTTGACGTGTCTATGATTTAATCATTTTGTCTTGCTTGGTTAAAAAGAAAATCTCTTTCTGCAAAAAGCATCCTTCCTTTTCTGCCCAACGGAGAGCATTCTAACTGCATGCCTTACATTACATACTGACAGCAATGGCCGCCATGCACAGCCCTGAGTCTTGGAGCCCCATTGGAGAGAGATGTATTGTCTTTCTCAAGGACACTTAGACACACGGCTAGGAACAACCTGACTCAAATTGGGAACCCTTTGATTCCCCGTTCTCAGTTGATCGTTGTGCTTTACACACATGCAGGAAAAACAGAACCCCTCCACTGTTACCATAGAACCACAGGACTGACGAGGTGTGATCTCATCTCTCTCTCTCTCTCTCTCTCTCTCTCTCCCTCTCTCTCTCTCTCTGTGTGAGTGTGTGTGTGTGAGAGAGAGAATAAGACCATTGTAGTGAAGGGCAGAAGGACTTGTTTTAGTTTACACGTACAGCATTTACTTCCTCGACAACCTGTCATTCTAAAAACATCACTCTAATCCTGACACTGTCATCGAGCTAATGTCGCCTATGTATGCTCTGTCTATTTCATTTCAACATTTCAAGTTGAAGATGACACATCTTCTCCCACATAAGGGAGACACTCTTGAGAGATCTTTCAGCAAAATCACAGATTCGGTACAGCATTCAAAACACCTGCTGGTAAAATGGAAAGAAGCGAACAGAAACATTTGTATTCGCATGAGGAGCATCTGATTGACACATACTTGAGAAGCCATTGAGTGCCACTCGACTGGGATGGTAGAACCCTCGCTTGCACTGGCACTTGTACTTGTCCAGGACAAACCCATGGCCCATGATCGGCTTGCACTGCAGCAGGGAGAGAGAGAGAGAGAGGGAGAGAGAGAGAGAGAGAGAGAGAGAGAGAAGAGAGAGAGAGAGAGAGAGAGAGAGAGAGAGAGAGAGAAAAAAACAGAAGATGTACAAAGGTGTGGGTAAATAACACAGGAGTAGAAAAACAGAGAGGAAAAATGAAAGGTGAGCCAACCCAATATTTGAGTTTCTCAGATGATGCGTCGAAAATGACAGGTTCTGAGTCAAAGTACAAATGGAGGAGATTGAATGTCAACAGAAGCAGAAATGCTGCAGATGTTTACATGTGTTTTCAGAATAGGCTGTCTTTTTCTCTCTCGTTTTTTTTTCTCTCTCTGCAATGTTGGTGCATTTCCTTTTGTTCTTAAAAGAAAAACACTCAAAGCATTATAATTGCTTTCTCTTCCAGCGAGACAAATAATGCATCTTTGTTCAGATAAAATCTAAAATCAATAATATACCATAGTTAAATCGTCTGTCTTTCTGTTCTGAGCAATCAATTATAACATACTATAGCTAAATCGTCTGTCTTTCTGTTCTGAGCAATCACATATACTGGCAAATGCTGGACAGCAACAAAAGGCAGATAGTTGATGCATACTGAAATGTCACTTCTTAGAGTAGGTATGTAAGTTTGAAGATTTCCGAAACTGTGATGTGACACCTAATCACTGCGCTGTGTGATGGGAGCGAGTCTGCCAAGGGCGTCTCTCACATCTGTCGCGCATTTCACCAGCAACACTGCAAATCTGTGGAACAGATTCCCCCTGAAAAAAGAATGGTGGTGACATACTCGGACATACTCCAGATGGCTCGCAGGCACAATCCTGCTTCTGCCCAGGCTGAAGGTATCCACAGTGCGTCGTTCATTTCTCAAATGAGTTTAAATCCTGATTTGGGGGAACAACAGCTGGAACAAGTAGATGGTTACTTTGACTCCTCGCCTGAGCAGGACCCTAGAGAACCTGCGCTCATCAGGAGAAGGGGGTTTAAATTGACAGTAACAATGTCAGGAACAGTTCAGGTCGGGGGGAGATGAGAAAACGTGAAAGTACTTACGCCTAAGTAGCACTAATAAGGACAGCTCAGTATCTGTCTCCAGAGTTAGACTGGCTGGCAAGCGGTTGGGAAACGGCAGTGAAAAGGCCTGCTTGCTGCTCAGTGCAGAATAGATCTGAATAAAAGCACTCCTTAAACAGTCAAATGGGGGTTCCAAGTAATTACATTTTTTACAAGTGGGGATTTGTCTTAAAGTTGTAAATCCAGACTTATTTAAAGCCTCGGAAGAGATAAGATGCAAGTAACTGAATCATGATGGTGCCACTGCTTATGTTGCAGCGCCGTCTGCTATCCATCCAGAAACATCACTGTGCTAATAATCAGTGGTCTATGCTGTACACACACAGCACACACACAGCACACACACAGTAGCACACACACATCAGCACACACACGTCATCAGCACACACACATCAGCACACACACAGCAGCACACACACAGCAGCACACAAACAGTAGCACACACACATCAGCACACACACATCAGCACACACACGTCATCAGCACACACACATCAGCACACACACAGCAGCACACACACATCAGCACACACACAGCAGCACACACACAGGCCTGTGTCTTCCCCTCAGGACAGGAGAGCTGGGAAATGAGGCCGTCTACGATGCAGAGAAGAGATTGAGTGGAACTACACGTCTGAGTCCCCTCGGGCCACCTGTGTGTGCACGGCCAGAGGGGGTCAAGTCCACTGCGGAGCGGGTCAGGGCCGGGGACAGCCATCCCCACCCACATCCCCCCTCCACCGCACATCACTAAAAATACACCTTCTGTGGGGCGAAGGCAGCAAATGCATCTCTTGGCTCCCCCCGTGGAGAGCTGCTGCCGTGTTTGGTCCTGCACATGGTCATTTCGCTGAAGGATCACTGGCATGCAGCGACCTTTACACAGGGAGTCTGCATGCACGCTGTGCAACACCTGTGAAATTGTTTTATCACAGCCTCCACAGGTATCGAAAGATATGACAGAGCATACTATTCCTCATAAAACCATTTCCTTGCACACACACAGACACACACACACACACACACACACACAGAGACAAAAACACCACACGTGCACGTGCACACGTTCGGTACCTCAGTGATCTGATCACCTGCACACTGGGCTAACCTAAACCAAGGAGGTCACGTGTCACCTGAGAGTGGCGCTCCCCATATGCAATGCCACATCCTGTCTGAGTGAGTGAGGAGGAAAAATGGCTTTGAGTGCCACCATGCGTGTGAAAGTGTGCCTGTGGATGTGTGTGTGTGTGTGTGTGGGTGTGTGTGTGTATGTGTGTGTGTGTGTGTGTGTGTGTGTGTGTGTGTGTGTGTGTCAGATAATTAAGGAAAGCACATTGTGTGGCACCGCTGGGGTGAGAGTTGCATCCCCCCTCCCATAAATCACTAATAAGGGCTGCTGCTTCTTCCCAAGCACAAGAAATGAAATGGTACAAAAGTGCTGGGGATCACAAGCACAGCTGAAACAGGTGATCGGTGTTCAGGATGATTATTTATTTAATTATTTTTCATTTTTGAAACATGTCCTCGCTAAGAGGAACGCCGTAAGTAATCGCACACTTCTACCCATTCCAGTTTGAAGACATGCAGCCATTTTGAACACACTAGAAACTCAAGAGTTAACATGCATCTCTTTTTTTTTGCACAAATAGCAGCATGGAATGAATGCAGTGTCAGCATGGGACCTTTGACATAGACATGGTGATATCCAGCATTGAAGCCAAAGTAAGGCCAAGCATACATTACACATTAAAGGCATTGCCCATAACAACAGGTGATCCTTTAAAGCACCCCCACAGTAAAGGGCTGGTAATGACCTCCTGTGTGTCATTGAGTGTTTGTCTGGCATTAGGCTTTTCATCATCTGATAACCAGATTAGGGCAGACTCATGACAGTAATGTGTTTACTATTAATTCTGATAGTCATGTTAACTGCACTATTAAAAAACACGGCAGCACTGTGTAGATAGTATAACATGCACCATGTCTGTATCAACACTCAACCTGAAACCTTTCATCCACCGTTCAGAACATTTGAATCAGGCAGGGACCTGGGTACCTCTCTGCTGTTCACTGGGCCTTGCCTCTTGTGTTTCTCCTTCCTTAGATGCGTCTGGCTCTGACATGCAACAGGAGAGAGCCAGCCAGCTGCCTGAGATCCACACACAGATCTATAAATAAAGGTGCGGAACGGAGGCTGTCTGTCTCCACCTGAATCCTCCTCGATAGGAGGGGAAAGTCTGCTGACTGATGAGGCCGTTTAAAAGCAATCAAAAGAGTTGCCGTTGCTGCCGGCGTATTTAGAATAGAGCATCCACACATAATTAATATCTGTCTGAAGCCTGGGCGATGGATTTGTGAGATCTAGAGAACGAGAGCCGCCAGACCTTTTGGCAGGGACAGGCAGTATTTTTTTTTATATTATCTCCTTCTCAAGGTAGATCTCTTGGGCCATAGAATGGCACAGATAAAATGGGACAGATGGTTAATGCTCTTTATACGAGCAAACGTAACTCAGCATATCCCTTAGTGAAAGCAGATAGGGACACAGCTGAGGCTCATACATTTTATATGAAATGTGTCTCAGCCCATTTTGGTATTGGAATAACTAACCTTAAACAGAATG